>NC_069500.1:263971220-264271220 GCF_027579735.1 Bombina bombina | reverse complement strand
CACCACCCACACACCCAACCCTACTCTAAAACCCACCCAATCCCCCCTTAATAAAACCTAACACTAACCTCTTGACGATCACCCTACCTTGAGAAGTCTTCACCCAGCCAAGCCGAAGTCCTCAACGAAGCCGGGCAAAGTGGTCCTCCAGACGGGCAGAAGTCTTCATCGAAGCCGGCCAGAAGAAGTCCTCCAGATGGGCAGAAGTCTTCATCCAGACGGCATCTTCTATCTTCATCCATCCGGCGCAGAGCAGGTTCATCTTCAAGACATCCGACGCGGAGCATACTCTTCAACCGAAGTCCAACTGAAGAATAAAGGTTCCTTTAAATGATGTCAAGATGGTGTCCCTTGAATTCCGATTGGCTGATAGAATTCTATCAGTCAATCGGAATTCAAGGGACACCATCTTGGATTACGTCATTTATAGGAACCTTCATTCTTCAGTTGGACTTCGTTTGAAGAGGATGCTCCACGTCAGATGTCTTGAAGATGGACCCGCTCCATGCTGGATGAATGAAGATAGAAGATGCCGTTTGGATGAAGACTTCTGTCCGTCTGGAGGACTTCTGGCCGGCTTCGATGAAGACTTCTGCCCGTCTGGAAGATCACTCTGCCCGGCTTCGTTGAGGACTTCGGCCCGGCTGGGTGAAGAGTAGACTTCTCAAGGTAGGGTGATCTTCAAGGGGTTAGTGTTAGGTTTTATTAAGGGGGATTGGGTGGGTTTTAGAGGAGGGTTGAGTGTGTGGGTGGGGGGTTTTAATGTTGGGTGGGGTATTGTACTTTTTTTTTACAGGTAATAGAGCTGATTACTTTGGGTCAATGCCCCACAAAAAGGCCCTTTTAAGGGCTATTTGTAATTTAGTATAGGGTAGAGATTTTTATTATTTTGGGGGGCTTTTTTATTTTATTAGGGGGATTAGATTAGGTGTAATTAGTTTAAAAAAACTTGTAATTATTTTATTATTTTCTGTAATTTAGTGTGTTTTTTTTCGTACTTTAGATAATATTTTTCAATTGTATTTAATTGTAGTTGGTTTAGGTAATTAATTTAATTATAGTGTAGTGTTAGGTGTAATTGTAACTTAGGTTAGGATTTATTTTACAGGTAAATTTGAATTTATTTTAGCTATGTAGCTATTAAATAGTTAATAACTATTTAATAACTATTGTACCTAGTTAAAATGAATACAAACTTGTCTGTAAATTGTATCTAGCTTAGGGTTTATTTTATAGGTAAGTATTTAGTTTTAAATAGGAATAATTTAGTGAATGATAGTAATTTTATTTAGATTTCTTTAAATTATATTTGTTAGGGGGTGTTAGGGTTAGGGTTAGACTTAGGTTTAGGGGTTAATAACTTTAATATAGTTGTGGCGATGTTGGGGCTGGCAGATTAGGGGTTAATAAATGTAGGTAGGTGTCGCCGGCAGATTAGGGGTTAATAAAATTAAACTAGTTTGCGATGTGTGGAGGTTTAGGGGTTAATATATATTTTATAGTTGCGGCAATGTCCGGCAGATTAGGGGTTCATTTTTTTTTAGTGTTTGCAATGTGGGGGGGGGGGCTGGGTTTAGGGGTTAATAGGTAGTTTATGGGTGTTAGTGTACTTTTTAGCACTTTAGTTAAGAGTTTTATGTTACGGCGTTAGCCCATAAAACTCTTAACTACTGACTTTTAAATGCAGTACCAGTC
Source organism: Bombina bombina (assembly GCF_027579735.1). NCBI lineage: Eukaryota > Metazoa > Chordata > Amphibia > Anura > Bombinatoridae > Bombina > Bombina bombina. The sequence continues at coordinate 264,269,525 of NC_069500.1, read as the reverse complement.
TTGACAGGAGAGGGTCTACCGCTCACTCTTTTGCAGACTCGTAATACCGGCGTTATGCAAGTCCCATTAAAAATATAGGATACGCAATTTACGTAAGTGGATTTGCAGTATTAACGAGTCTGGACAAAAAAAATGAGCGGTACACCTGTACCTGCAAGGCTCGTAATACCAGCGGGCGTTAAAAAGCAGCGTTAGGACCCCTTAACGCTGCTTTTTAACCCTAACGCAAGACTCGTAATCTAGGTGATTGATTTGGTGGCATTTCTAATATAATGCCGCTATAGCCTATGATTGTACTCTTCTTTATTTGAGATAGTAGTCTAGTTATGTATTTATCATTTACTTCATTAGATACCAATTTATAGCTTTTTATGTTATCAATGTATTAATTGATCTATTTATATCTTATATAATGAATTTTCTCTTTCATTCCTGCAACCACATGGACTATATGTACATATGCATATATGTATATGTTTACACACACATATATATATATATACATATATATATATATATATATATATATATATATATATATATATATACTGTATAGTGTTTTTTACATTTTTATAATTGTGTTCTTGTTTATAAATATATTTAGCAATACTATATCTGGGGACTTCATTCAAGGTGAATAGTTTTGTTATGCTACTGCCATTATTTTATTGATATATATTGGTCCTTCTTTTAACCACTTAGTGTCATTTATATTCTAACCATGTTATTGAAATTTTACTTGTAGCAATATGTTTTATGTATACCTGTGTTTTAAATATTTTTGATGTAATACACAGAATTTTAATCCCGGTACTTCTACAAATAGTTTTTATATTTGGTGGTTAAAAGAGACAGGCAAAAGTATTCCACCGCTTAGGTCCTATTACTATCTGTATTTTATATATTATGAAATGTTTATACTTGGGGTTTTATCTTTTAATTTAGGTAACATTTCATCAATTAACATTGCTACCATTGAAATTAATTGTTTATATATGTATTCTGGAATTTCAATCCGCATGGAACTGTGAAATCAGTCCTCCTTAAAGAGACATTAAACCCAATTTTTTTCTTTCATGGTTTAGAAAGGGCATGCACTTTTAAACAACTTTCTAATTTACTTCTATTATCTAATTTGCTTCATTCTCTTGATATGCTTTGCTGAAAAGCATATCTAGATAGGCTCAGAAGCTGCTGATTGGTGCCTTCACATAGATGCCTAGTGTGATTGGCTCAGCATTATGCATTGCTATTTCTAAATAATATCTAAATAATTATGCAGATTAGATAATAGAAGTAAATTGGAATGTTGTTTAAAATTTTATTCTCTATCTGAATAATGAAAGAAAAATGTGGGTTTAATGTCCCTTTAAATATTCTTTGCTCGTTGGTATAGCTGGTACATGATTACATCACATGACCATTTAGGGCCAATCACTTATCAAATCTTAGATCCATTCAAATGCCCAGGTTTTCTGACTCATTTTAGTGCTGTTGATTTAAATACTCAATCCATTTCACTAGCATAGTATCCCTCTGATGAAGAAGGCAACTTTGAAACGCGTCAAGCACTTTGAATGCTTCATTGCACGCAACCTGCTTCTCCACTTGTACAATTTTGTGTCTAATACCTCATTCTGATTGAGGTTATGTTTTGTGAGTGCTATCTTTTTATAATCAAGTTTTAAATGTTATAATAAAAACGTACTTCACCATATTAGTGTATATTTGTTTTTACATATACACCCTACATCTTGAGAGGCAAAGTTTGGATGTGCAGTGAAATTATATACTACCATACCTCAGGAGCAGCACGGCAGACCAGACACCCTGAATCCCCTGTTTTCAAATATACTGGGCAGTTTGAAGACCAGAGGGAGATATGCTCCATTACCTTACAGCGGCTACTTACCTCATACTGATTGAGGTAATTGGTAGTAAGTGCATTGTTACAGGGGCTAACACCCCATACTTTTATTGCTATTCTCTATTTTTAATTCATATTATACCTCTGCTTTGAGGCGCAGACTCGCAATCCTTGTTTTTATATATATATATATATATGTGTGTGTGTGTGTGTGTTTAAATAATAATTCTAAAATAATATTTAAAAATGTGCTTTAATGTGTAATTAATGTAAATATTTAGCATTCCAATATTCTTCACATACAGGAAAATGTTATTTTTATTTTAAATACATATTTCGAAATTTATATCTATATATACCTATACAAGTTGAAACTCAAAGTTTTTCCTTGCAAGCAAAACCTGACTTGCGCTTACTTCAGGACTTCGGTTATCTCAACCTTGCTACCATTTTCTCCCCATAGATTTCAATGGAGAGTGTAGACTAAAAATGTTTGAAATTTTTATTTTAAATACATATTTCTTCATACAGTATATCTATATATACCTTTACCTGTATATGTATTCCTATAGATAGATAGGTATAGATATATATTACATTAACATTATATATATATTTATATTTAATAGTAAAAATGTAAATAAAATCTTTGTGAAGTACATAGGAATGTAAAATATGCATAGCACGCTTGGGATTTCGTGCTTTAGGTCTAATGTGGTGTCAGGTTAGCGCACATGCAGAATTAGTTATCTTAAGGCACATTATTGAAATATTAAATATAAAATATTTAAAGAAATAATAATTATTAATAATTACTCAAGATACTGTAAGAAACATATATATATATATATATATATATATGATGTACTGTATGTATATATATATATTCTATGCATTTTTTATAAATCTCTAATGATTATTTATATTAATTATTAATATTTTTCAATATTTTATATTTAATTAATACATAACGCACCTTAAGATAACATGTCGGGTTAGCGCACATGAAAAATTAGTGTATTCATGTCTGACTTATGTGTGCAAACCTGACAGGAGTGCACAAATTCTTGCGCTAACCCTTTGTGTATCTTAAAGCACGTTGTGTATTTATCAAATAAAAAATACTGAAAATTATTAATAATGAATGTAAATAATTATTATAGATATATATATAATATAAAGAAAAAAAAAGAGAAAATAGACATAGTCCTAACCAGCACTTAGCTATTTATTAAAGATCATCATAGTTAGCTAGTGGAATAAACATCCAATGACACAACAGTGGTAAACCTAACATGAATATTGCAATCAAAATCTATATCATCAGGCAATAATAAAAAATCTCAATATCAGCAATAACGATTGGAATAATGCTTTTACTGTTTTTATTTTTTAACTCAACAGAGGATAGATCCTTTTAAAAGCCGCCTGGAGCGGTAAAGTGTATGACGGAACGCTACACAAAGGAACATTATATGGAAGGGAGGATACTGGTTAAGCAATAAGCACAATACAAACTCTGTACTACATACTGTATGTGCTACTAATTTTAAATAATTTAATGACTATAATACCTGTTTTTTTATGTTAAATGTTTTAATAAATATATTCAGAAGAGATCCAGTTTGCCAGTGGGGTTGCTATAATGCTTTTAACTCATAGATATCGAGGTTCTGATTAGTACTGGTTGCTCCTTGCATATGAATATCAATGTTTCTATTTATTTTCTTCTTTTGAGGAAACTTTGAAGATCATACGGAATAAATCTCACTTTCATCTGAATAATAGGACTCTTTGGTGATAGTATTTTTGCTTACTATTTGGTGCACTGTATTTTTTGTTTACACATTTTTATTTTGGATTTCTAGATTTTTATTGTGTCATTAACACAGGGTTAATATATACACACACACACAAAAACAGGGGGTATTGGCGCACATCCATTTGCAAATAAACAACACATTTTTAACTGCTGCAAAAAATTGCCTGCAAAAAACATCTATACTTTTAAATAAAATTGGGATCTTTGTCATACAATATGGCCCTACGCTGCTTAGCCAGTCACCAACTTACTGTCCCAATGTTGACTACAGTACTTTGCCTTTATGGGCTGAATCATTCCTGCTTTTTCTCTTCATAATAGAATGAGATTTCCAAAGATGAGTATATAAACTTTTTTGTAAGGTGTGCTAAACCAAACTTTGTATTTGTATACAGTTTATATATATATTATATTATAACTATATATATTATAATAAAAAAACTCATTGAAGTTATTTTCAATTTCGAAGAGAAAAACAATCCTTCTTGGCTTCTTGGCAATCGGATTTCTCTTTGGATCAACATGCTAGTATACTGTCAATACTGACTGTAATCCCTGTATATCCAGTATTGACAAAAAATGCATCAACTGAAAACAACCTCATTAGGTGGAGAATTCTAATTCTTATTGAACTTGCTGTAGGTTAAAATCTCTGTCCCTCAATTCTCAATGGATGACATTTTGTGCTATGCACAGCCCTGTATCCTCAGAGATGCCTCTTTTTCGGTGTTTATTCTTTAACATACCATTATTCCAGAATACAAAGATATGTGTATTATCAGTTCTCATGTTTCTTATTCTATGAATAATTATCATTACATTATACAAAAAATAGCCTCTTTATATGTACTGACATCTCAAAACTTAGACACCTTGACGGTAAATTAAAAACAAACAAAAAATCCTATATTGCAGATTAATTTCAAAAATTGTACTGAGGTTAAAGAACAACATTTTTATAATCACTTTTTTATAATCACTATGATGTCCCTTTTAGTTGAAGTAGTATTAAAAAATAAGTATCGGATATATAGTGGAAATAAGGAAAATAAACACAGCCTTTATGGTTTCTATTAATGCAGTGGGGCCTGATGATCTAAAGATCTCTGCTCTGGAGAGGTGATTTAAGACGTATCATCAGTTTGACGAGGTCCCTCAAATTATTTTAGAAAGACAAATTTTAGCTTGAGAGCTTTGTTTCTAGCTGTATAGGGTTCTGGATATGAAGGATAAACACACACACACACACATATATATACAACAAAATAATGCTCAAAAAGCTTCCAAAGATTTTGTGCAATTTTTCTCAGTGACGGCAAGTTTTTGATCATCAGGCCCATGATCTGTGGATGCCACCATCTGTGGTTTAAACTTAGGCGCAACCCTCTGGTGGTTCTATATTATTCACCAATCAGTTCACTTTGTGGACTATTATTTAGTCTCCCAGCATTCCATATCAAGTTATGGGGCACCATGACCTCACTTGTGTATGTGAATTCTTTAGCTGTGACTTTCTCCAGGCTACCTCCCTCCCTGATAACTCAATTTTGACCTCTTCCACCCCAGAGTGATGCTGTGTGACTGGGGCTTCCTTGGAGATTGCCGTTGGACCCTCTCCCTTTGGGATTTAAGGTGGCATACACGCTTCCGACTAGTAAAGCCTCTTTCTTTCATGTAATTGGCAAGAGTCCATGAGCTAGTGATGTATGCGATATACAATCCTACCAGGAGGGGCAAAGTTTCCCAAACCTCAAAATGCCTATAAATACACCCCTCACCACACCCACAATTCAGTTTTACAAACATTGCCTCCCTATGGAGGTGGTGAAGTAAGTTTGTGCTTGATTTTCTTCTGTGATATGCGCTTCTCTGCATTTTGAAGCCCGATTCCTCTTAGAGTACAGTGTTTGTCAGAGGGATGTGAAGAGAGTATCACCTATTGATTCTATGGTTTTCCTCATGGGAAATCTTTTTAAAAGTTCTCTGTTATCACTCGTAGAGATTCATCTCCTACCTCCCTTTTCAGATTGACGATATACTCTCATATTCCATTACCTCTACTGATAACTGTTTCAGTACTGGTTTGGCTATCTGCTATATGTGGATGGGTGTCTTTCGGTAAGTATGTTTTCATTACTTAAGACACTCTCAGCTATGGTTTGGCACTTTATGTATTAATATAAAGTTTTAAATATATGTATTGTACTTATATTTGCCATGAGTCAGGTTTATGTATATTACCTTTTGCAGACTATCAGTTTCAAAATTGGGAAACATATTTATTTCATTTTTTTAGTGGGAAATGGCTGTTTTTATTTTTATAATAAGGAAAAACCAATGGCACTACTTGAGTAAATAGAACGTTCCCATATAATTAATTATAAATTATTGGATAAATCACGAAAGGGGATGGTGCTTGCACTTTAAAATGGATTCAAGACTAATCAGTATGAGACTGAAAGGAGTACACATTTAGCACTCATAATGTTCTATTGTAATAAATACTGTGGACAGAGGCAGATAAGGAAAATTAAAACGTAACTTTTACTATATAAGCGTAAAAAAGGGGGCAAAAAAAATGAGCATACTATTAAAATATGCAAATGCCTGATAGAGTTGGTAACGTATAACAGAGTAAAAAATCCACTGCTCAAATACTCCCTAAATATACGGTGGCTTGGGATTTCTTATCTGTGATTCAGCTTATGGTTAATAGGTAAAGGTATAATGATAATTTCTAAATAGAGCAGGAGTATGTCCTAATAGGTACAAATATTGAAAAAGACTTCTCTGGGAATCCCAAAGTTGTTAATTAGTTGCCACTGTAAGTTTCCTCTAAATATATCAGAGACCCATATCTATTAGTTACTACTTTAAGTTCAGGATAAATATATGAGTACTCAGGATAAAGGGAAAACAAGATGAATGAACTAATTCCCTATCTGGTGATTGATACCCTGTAGTGATACCTTGTGGTTACCGTTATTTTTAGAAATAAATCATATCTAACAATAACAAGGCTAATCCTTGTTTATAGAAAAACTGTTGATCTTTACTCTGGTTTCTCTGGAGATGCCAGAGAATGTTTACCAATTAGTTACCACTGTAAATGGAAAGTATCCTTCTCTGGAAATGCCAGAGACCTATACCAGCTAGTTACCAGTTAGTTACTACTACAAGTTATTGGTATAAATATAAAGGCACTTAAACAAAGGAACCAGGTTGTTTGAGGCAGCTAATAAGCAATTTTCTCTCTGGTAATACCTGAGACCTATACCAGTTAAATACCGTTATGAAAAATATAAAGGCTCAGGTTTAAGGTACCAGGTTGTGTCACCTGGTGAGAGACCTTTAAAAGAGTGCCAATTACCTATTAATACTGATTACCTATTAATACCTGTTGTAGATACAAATACCTATATAGGAAATATAAAGGCTCAAGTTAAAGGTGCCAGGTTATGTCACCTGGTGAGAAACCATCAAAAAAAGTGCTGATTACCTATTAATACCAATTAACAATGCCTGATTTAATAGAGTTCAATAACTGGTATTAATAGGTAATCGGTATTAATAGGTAATCTGCACTTTTTTGATGGTTTCTCACCAGGTGACATAACCTAGCACCTTTAACTTGAGCCTTTATATTTCCTATAACGGTATTTAACAGGTATAGGCCTCTGGTATAACCAGAGAGGCAATTTGTATCTACAACAGGTATTAATAGGTAATCATTATTAATAGGTAATTGGCACTCTTTTAAAGGTCTCTCACCAGGTGACACAACCTGGTACCTTAAACTTGAGCCTTTATATTTTTCATAACGGTATTTAACTGGTATAGGTCTCTGGTATTAGCAGAGAGAAAATTGCTTATTAGCTGCCTCAAACAACTTGGCTCCTTTGTTTAAGTGCCTTTATATTTATACCAATAACTTGGAGTAGTAACTAACTGGTAACTAGCTGGTATAGGTCTCTGGCATTTCCAGAGAAGGATACTTTCCATTTACAGTGGTAACTAATTGGTAAACATTCTCTGGCATCTCCAGAGAAACCAGAGTAAAGATCAACAGTTTTTCTATACACAAGGATTAGCCTTGTTATTGTTAGATATGATTTATTTCTAACAATAACGGTAACCACATGGTATCACTACAGGGTATCAATCACCAGATAGGGATTGGGAATTAGTTCATTCATCTTGTTTTCCCTTTATCCTGAGTACTCATATATTTATCCTGAACTCAAAGTAGTAACTAATAGATATGGGTCTCTGATATATTTAGAGGAAACTTACAGTGGCAACTAATTAACAACTTTGGGATTCCCAGAGAAGTCTTTTTCAATATTTGTATCTATTAGGACATACTCCTGCTCTATTTAGAAATTATCATTATACCTTTACCTATTAACCATAAGCTGAATCACAGATAAGAAATCCTAAGCCACCGTATATTTAGGGAGTATTTGATCAGTGGATTTCTTACTCTGTTATACGTTACCAACTCTATCAGGCATTTGCATATTTTAATAGTATGCTCATTTTTTTGCCCACATTTTTAAGCTTATATAGTAAAAGTTGTTTTAATTTTCCTTATCTGCCTCTGTCCACAGTATTTATTACAATAGAACGTTATGAGTGCTAAATTTGTACTCCTTCTTTCAGTCTCTTACTAATTAGTCCTGAATCTGTTTTTATTTTTATCCCTCCCTCTCTAGTGACTCTTCTGTGGAGTACCACATGTTGGGTACTCCACAGAAGAGTGGAGTACCCAACATAAATTAAAATTAATTTCTTTCCTATTGGCAAGAGTCCACGAGACCCAGCCTTTTTATGTTGGTTATGTTTTTTTGTATAAAGCACAATTATATTTTCAGGTCCTTTTTTTATGCTTTTTACTCCTTTTTCTATCACCCCACTACTTGACTATTCATTAAACTGAATTGTGGGTGTGGTGAGGGGTGTATTTATAGGCATTTTGAGGTTTGGGAAACTTTGCCCATCCTGGTAGGATTGTATATCCCATACGTCACTAGCTCATGGACTTTTGCCAATTACATGAAAGAAAGAGGCTTTACTAGTCGGAAGCGTGTATGCCACCTTACATCCCAAGGGGAGAGGGTCCAACGGCAATCTCCAAGGAAGCCCTAGTCACACAGCATCACTCTGGGGTGGAAGAATTATATTTTCCATGCATTGCTCCTCTTTCATAAATATGAGGAAAGTAAGAGAATGGGAAACCAAAAGGTGTAAAGAGTTTTCAGTAGTGCACTGGCCGTACTCTCTACTAAACTGGCAGTCCATTGTTTTATGCTCTATGAGCTTTATTACAAAATATTGACCAGATGGCATTTGTCCCTTTTAAACTACAACAAATGTTTCACAAATATTTTCCGATCTGTTTGAGGGATTGAAAGGAGAAAGGAACTACCCATGATGTTTGTTGTACATGCCTTTTCATTAGCTAACTGGCTCACTATAGTCTAAAACTTTTGCACCCCTCTAGGCCTTCAGAGTACTTTTATCCTAGAAACAGTCTAACTAAGAGGAGATTCTCTCTTGATATTAGACATGTGCGATTCGATTCGGTCCGAATTGAAATTCGGACAAATTTGTCAAATTCGGAGATTGGGATCGATTCGAATTTCCAAATTGCGGAAGTGCCGAATCTACCGAATAAATCCGAATCGATTGGAATTTATTCGGTAGATTCGGATGGATTTGGATGGCCGTGTATTACACTAGTATTGTACAGTATACTAGTGTAATACACAGCACATCCCACTTAACACTGACCGAAATTCCGAAATTCCGAATGGATTCGAACCGAATTTTCCATGAATCCGAAAGAATCCGAATGAATCCAAAACAAATTCATTTGATTTCTTCCGAATTCGAATCGATCCGAACCGAAATTCGAATCGGTCCAAATCGATCCGAACCGAATTTTTAGAAGCTGCACAAGTCTACTTGATATATGTCTTGATGACCACATAACTTGCAATAGCTAAGAGTTAGAAGAGACAGGCCACTCCATACTGGACATTATCAAATATATTAAAAATAAGGAGGAGCTTCAGATAGATTTATATTGTCTTTAGATCCAAAATTGTCCCTAGCTTTGAGAGTCCCTGGTAATGGTCCTTTTACCCTATTGTTAGGCATTATAATTTATGCAGAGAATGTACTTGTTTTGTTTATGACATGCCATACCAATGTTTTTGAGTATTATCTTTGGCAACATGAGAACATTTTTCTGATGTTCTATTCTAATGTTCATGATTTCTTAAAAAAATCAATAACATTGTTTAAAAAAGTAAATAAATAAAAAGTACACCCTAGCACGGTATGTTCAGTTTTACAGTATTATCATACTTGTCAACTGTCCCTAGTCCTGTGACAGTCCTGATTTTTGACCTCCTGTCCCATAGTAAAATAGTTCTGAAAGTCTTTAAAGGGACAGTATACACCAATTTTCATATAACGGCTTGTAATAGACACTACTATAAAGAAGAATATGCACATATACTGATCTAAAAATCCAGTATAAAAACATTAAAAAAATTACACCTAGATTACAAGTTTTGCGCTATAGAGGGTGCGAAACGAACGCAACAAAAGTTGCGTTATTTCACTCTCCATAGCGCTGCCATTTCGAGTTTCTAAAAAGCCATCTTGTGCATGCAATATGGTGGGGATGAGCTCCATACCGCACAAAATCCAAGGGCTGCTTTGACGTGCTCATGCACGCTTTCCCCATAGACATCAATGGGGAGTGAGTATTAGAAAAAAAACTAACACCTGAAGTGCGGAATGGAGATCACTGTAACGCAACCCCATTGATGTCTATAGGAAAAAAGTTAAGTTTAAACCTAACACCCTAACATAAACCCCACGTCTAAACACCCCTAATCTGCTGCCCCAGACATCGCCGCCACCTAAAGTTATTAACCACTAACCTGCCGCTCCCTACATCCCCGCCACTAATAAAAGTTATTAACCCCTATTCCACCGCTTTCCGACACCGCCGCCACTAAATAAAGTTATTAACCCCTAAAACTCTGGCCTCCCACATCACCGCCACTAAATAAACCTATTAACCCCTAAACTGCCAGCCCCCCGCATCACAAAAAACCTATCACCCCCTAACTTTATATTAAAATTACTATATCCCTATCTTAAAATAAATAAAAACTTACCTGAAATTTGAAAAAACGAAGTTTAAACCAACAATTAATCTAACATAACTATTATACTAAAATTAAAATAACTAACAATTAAAAAAACTAAATTACACATTAAAAAAACACTACTAAAAAAATTGAAATCTGAAATTACAAAAAATAAAAAATACTAAATTACAAAAAATAACAAACACTAAATTACAAAAAATAACAAATGAAATTATCCAAAATAAAAACAATTACACCTAATCTAATATCCCTATAAAAATAAAAAAGCTCCCCAAAATAAAAAAAAACCCTAGCCTACTAATAAACTACGGTCAACGCCGTACACTGAATCTTCAAAGCAAGGGAGCCTTTCCGAAATGGAGTCCCTTGCATTCCTATTGGCTGATTTGATTTTTGAAATTCAAATCAGCCAATAGGATGAGAGCTACAGAAATCCTATTGGCTGATTTGAACAGCCAATATGATTTCTGTAGCTCTCATCCTATTGATTGAATTTCAATTTTTTTTATTTTGGGTGGCTTTTACTATTTTTATAGGGCTATTAGATTAGGTGTAATTGTTTTTTTTTGATAATTTTGTTTATTTTTTGTAATTTAATGTAGTTTAGTATTTTGTATTTTTTGTAATTTTAGATTTAATTTTTTTTAGTAGTGTTAGGTTTTTTTTTTAATGTGTAATTTAGTTTATTTAATTGATAGTTTATTAGTATAATAGTTGTTAGGTTAATTGTTAGTTTAAACTTAGTTTTTTTTATTTCATAGGGAAGTTTTTATTTATTTTAAGATAGGGATATTGTAATTTTAATTTAAAGTTAGGGGTTATTAGGTTTAGGGGTTAATAGTTTAATTTAGTTTTTTGCGATGTGATGGGCTGGCGGTTTAGGGGTTAATAGGTTTATTTAGTGGCGGTGATGTAGGAGGCCAGAGGTTTAGGGGTTAATAACTTTATTTAGTGGTGCCGATGTCGGGGAGCGGCAGAATAGGGGTTAATAATTTTTATTAGTGGCGGCGATGTCGGGAGCAGCAGATTAGGGGTTAATAACTTTATAATAGTGTTTGCAATGCAGGAGCGGCAGAATAGGGGTTAATAGGTAGTTTATGGGTGTTAGTGTACTTTGTAACATTTTAGTTATGAGTTTCTCATAACTACAGGTCTCAGGTCTCAGATAGCCGAACGGATCGTGTCAGTATAGGCTGGACTGCAAACATTTTAGCCTCACCGCACAACCTTTAATACCGGTGCTATGTAAATCCCATGCAAAAACGTCATTTTTTTGAGTGCAGTATTGACGTTGCGTTACAGGCTAAAATGCTTGGGGTACAGCTATACCGACAAGACTCGTAATGGCAAGGTTACGGTTTTTACTCTGAAGTGGACATTTTTTCAGCTTTAAAACCGTAACGCAAAACTCATAATCTAGGTGTTACTTAGAAACTCCCAGTTTAGCACTGTTGATGAGGTTAGGCTGGGTCACCCACTGAAAGGGTTTGGGGAAACAGAAACATCAGACAATTCCCTGCACCACCACCTCCTCCCTTCCTTGCATATGAAACGACAGTTTACACAAACAAGAGCTAGCAGGAGTCTGTAAGCGCATGTATACATCTGACACTTTGGGGCTTGGTTAGGAATTCAAATGAGCGATAGCCGAAATCTCTGTTTCATTCATGGCATCCCGATAAAAATCTATTATGTGAAGCACCCATGCTATCTGACATATAGATGTTAGTGCATCATAGACTTTGCTCAAGCACTAATATATTAATTTAAACTTGTAATACGAGTGCAAATATAAATGTGATTTAACTTGAGTGATGTTAAGGAACAATAGCACTAATATTTTTGCTCTCCACCTTTAGGTGTTTAGTTATGCATAATGAAACAACTTTGCTAACTACTTTAATTCATGTAATTCAGCTCTGAAAATTGTGTTTCTTTTCTAGTTCTCAGAACTTAAAATGTATCCTGCATACTTTTCAAGGCTAACCCTGTAATATATCCTTCACTAATTGACTTTAGCTTATAACAACTGCAAAACAATGTACTTTATACTAACATTATGACCATGGCTAGCCTTGTTGTCTGCAAACTAAAGCCCAGATTGGTTCCTCTAAATTAGGCCAATGATGGGTGGAGTTTGACAATTGAAAACTAAAATTATTAAAAGGATGTTTTTTTAGGTGTTTACTGTCCCTAAATCTGATTTATAACCTTAAATCATTAAACCCATTTAGAGCCAGATTACACGTAGAGCAGTATTTATTTCTCCTGTGTGCGTGCTAACTCCGCTAGAAGTAAGCTTTTTGCGCGCAACGGGTAGCGCTTGTATTACAGGTTGAAAGTAAACTGTTTTCACATAAGCACTAACCCAATGGGCACAAAAAGTTGAAGTTAGGATATTGCATGCACGTTAAAGTATTCCACCATAACAGTCAATGGAGCAAAAAAAGTGAGGGGAAAAAACCCTACTTACGCAAACCTGATCGCATATTCTCAAGTGCGCTAACCCAACATTAAAATATGACAAGCCAAGTCATATATATATACTGTATATATATATATATATATATATATATATATATATATGGATAATTCACATTCCAATGATATAATATGTAATATGTTCTATTCATTAATAAATACATACATATATATGTATATATATATATATATATATATATTATATATATATATATATATATATATATATATATATATATATATATATATATATATATATATATATATATATAAAATGGTATTTTGGTATTTTATATATTTGTTATAATTATATATATATATATATATATATATATATATATATACATAGGCGATGTTTCGGGCAGAGCCCTTTCTCAAGCCAAGTCTCATATATATATATATATATATATATATATATATATATATATATATATATATATGCATGATTATATATATATATATACAGGGAGTGCAGAATTATTAGGCAAGTTGTATTTTTGAGGATTAATTTTATTATTGAACAACAACCATGTTCTCAATGAACCCAAAAAACTCATTAATATCAAAGCTGAATATTTTTGGAAGTAGTTTTTAGTTTGTTTTTAGTTTTAGCTATTTTAGGGGGATATCTGTGTGTGCAGGTGACTATTACTGTGCATAATTATTAGGCAACTTAACAAAAAACAAATATATACTCATTTCAATTATTTATTTTTACCAGTGAAACCAATATAACATCTCAACATTCACAAATATACATTTCTGACATTCAAAAACAAAACAAAAACAAATCAGTGACCAATATAGCCACCTTTCTTTGCAAGGACACTCAAAAGCCTGCCATCCATGGATTCTGTCAGTGTTTTGATCTGTTCACCATCAACATTGCGTGCAGCAGCAACCACAGCCTCCCAGACACTGTTCAGAGAGGTGTACTGTTTTCCCTCCTTGTAAATCTCACATTTGATGATGGACCACAGGTTCTCAATGGGGTTCAGATCAGGTGAACAAGGAGGCCATGTCATTAGATTTTCTTCTTTTATACCCTTTCTTGCCAGCCACGCTGTGGAGTACTTGGACGCGTGTGATGGAGCATTGTCCTGCATGAAAATCATGTTTTTCTTGAAGGATGCAGACTTCTTCCTGTACCACTGCTTGAAGAAGGTGTCTTCCAGAAACTGGCAGTAGGACTGGGAGTTGAGCTTGACTCCATCCTCAACCCGAAAAGGCCCCACAAGCTCATCTTTGATGATACCAGCCCAAACAAGTACTCCACCTCCACCTTGCTGGCGTCTGAGTCGGACTGGAGCTCTCTGCCCTTTACCAATCCAGCCACGGGCCCATCTATCTGGCCCATCAAGACTCACTCTCATTTCATCAGTCCATAAAACCTTAGAAAAATCAGTCTTGAGATATTTCTTGGCCCAGTCTTGACGTTTCAGCTTGTGTGTCTTGTTCAGTGGTGGTCGTCTTTCAGCCTTTCTTACCTTGGCCATGTCTCTGAGTATTGCACACCTTGTGCTTTTGGGCACTCCAGTGATGTTGCAGCTCTGAAATATGGCCAAATTGGTGGCAAGTGGCATCTTGGCAGCTGCACGCTTGACTTTTCTCAGTTCATGGGCAGTTATTTTGCGCCTTGGTTTTTCCACACGCTTCTTGCGACCCTGTTGACTATTTTGAATGAAACGCTTGATTGTTCGATGATCACGCTTCAGAAGCTTTGCAATTTTAAGAGTGCTGCATCCCTCTGCAAGATATCTCACTATTTTTTACTTTTCTGAGCCTGTCAAGTCCTTCTTTTGACCCATTTTGCCAAAGGAAAGGAAGTTGCCTAATAATTATGCATACCTGATATAGGGTGCTGATGTAATTAGACCACACCCCTTCTCATTACAGAGATGCACATCACCTAATATGCTTAATTGGTAGTAGGCTTTCGAGCCTATACAGCTTGGAGTAAGACAACATGCATAAAGAGGATGATGTGGTCAAAATACTCATTTGCCTAATAATTCTGCACTCCCTGTATATATAGGAACATCTTTTTATAAATACTTACAACATATTCTTAAATGTGCAGAACATTAGAATGTGACATATTTACCATAAATGCACAGTATAACACTTTATTGAAAAAGGAATATTGCATAAATATGATTTTACACGTTTTCATCTACTTAACTGCAAAGGACTCCAAAGCACTTATATATATGCCTACATATGTATACATATGTATTTATGTGTTTATATGTGTATATATGTCTGTAAATACATATATACATATTTAAATACATAAGTACATATATACACACATATTAACCTATATACATACATATACATATTTAGACATGTATATGTACAGTATGTATAACAATGTTATAGTCCTTAGGCTGCCTTTTTCTCTAACACCTGAGACCTCATATCTTTAGTGTTAATATGAGTGTAACTGTACTTTGTAATGTATGTTTATGTGCTTTGTGACACTTTTTTGTTTCTCAAAACAGTTAATCAGAGCTCTGAGGACAAACTATCCAGATGCGTGTTAACTTAAATTGCGTTCAAGTGATCGCATTTACTTTTAACTTGTAATACGAGCTAATAAACCTGGTGCACGGAAAGACCCGCGATAAACCACTTTTTGCTTGCACGTAACTACGTAACTGTTAGCGCTCCACTCATAATCTGGCCCTTAATAATTTAAAAGTCTTGAGGGAAAAAAACAAATACTGACTATAATATTTACAAAAGTATTTTGTATAGATTTTTAATAAATCAAACAAAAAAAGTGGAAATAATAAATAAAGACGTTCAACTACTATTAAAGAGTAAAATAAGGTTACAAAAATTCTCCATGTTTTAATTTTAAGAATTTTTAATTACCTAAGAAGATTAGATAAAAACCTGCACAAACGCTATAAGATTGTTTTTAGAGAACCCAAATAGATAATTAAAGGTGGTATCAAGTACTTTTGAAGCTATCCTACATCTAATTATATCAACATGTGAAGTAAGATTAACAAGCAGTTTCATTGTTTCTTTTTTATGACTATAATAGGGCACTAATTTGACTATGGTCACCAGTCCCTTGTCTTTGGTTTGCCAGAGAAGGGATTAGTGACCATAGTTAAAATCATTGATACATAATAGAAAGATTTATTAAAAAAAACATTTGATAAGAATACATATAGATAAGTAGATAATGAGAAAAAAGATTAATAGCAGACAATTACTGCTTAGCTTTGATGGTATAATCAGCAATTTACAAAACAGTAGACCATTATCTCAAGACAGACAGGGGACCCAGAAACACAATCTAGACTTAAAGAGCCCATCGCTCATAGCATATATCTGAAATTATGCACTGTGCTTTGCAAAAGAATAATTTAACACTGTTATTTTTTAGCACAAATTACAAGACAAATAAAAAAAAGTCTGGAATCAATACTGGTAACAGAGCTTTGTACTATTGGTTATAGGTTTTTAATATATGGAGCTAAGTTTGAGTTTTTAATAAAATAGATATTGGAACATTTTGGATTGCTAATTGCTGCTAGACCAGAATGAGTCAGTTGGACAACGATAAAGTTCCAGTGCATGCAAACACCATTTATTTTTTACACCAAATGTGAGTAGATCTATAGGGCTCTATTTATCAAGCCTGAACGGAGCTTGATGCCCTGTGTTTCTAAAGACTGCTGCTCCATAACCTGTCTGCCGTCTCTGAGGCTGCGGACAGACATCGCCGAAAAATCGAATACGATCAAGTTGATTGACACCCCCTGCATCTGTTTTTGGATTATCATCCTTTTCCACAGGATATGCTGTAGATTCAGTTTGGTTGAAGGGGTTTTCAGAGCTGGTGTGTGGGTGAGCGATCATTGTGTGCAAGTGGACTGATTTTTGGTCGATTTGTTCCTCTTTTAGTGAATTGTAAGTCTGTGGACTGCTTATTGATTCAAAAGTGCACTATTTGTCCCAATAATTTAGTTCTTTAAGGTCACTATCTTTTGAATACTTTATATAATGAAACAATTACAAACACATAGATGAAGAGCAGTTCATGAACCACAGAGCACTGCTGGGTCTGAGTAGAAACTGATGCTGACCCAATCAGCAGAGCTAGTCATTTGACCCAGTTCTGCTACTAATCCTGCTGATTAACTCAGTGTTGGGTTCCTCACTGGACCAGCAGTTCTCTGCAACAATCCTTTGTGTTTTACCAATTTGTAAGTTTTAAACACATAGCACTGCAGGGTCAATAGTGATCGCGATAAAATTACATACTCTAATGAATGAGAGTATGTACATTTTTTCACTATAATAGCACATTTCAAATTGTAATTTTGTTAGAAAAATATACAATATTTTTGCATTCCTAGGACACACCTGTTCAAAAGCTTCAATATTGTTGTGTATTAAACGTGTTCATTTGGAGGTTTTGGATACCTCTAAATGGGGAAGAAGGCGGCCCTTCATGCCGGTTGGCTATTTTCGGAGCCAAATTTATACTTGTGAAACAGCAACACACTAAAATCTGGATTTGCATAGATTTTACTGTTTCACAAGTATAAATTTGGCTCAGAAAATAGCGCACCGACATAAAGGACCGCCTTCTTCTACATTCTGAGGTATCTGAAACCTCCAAATTAACATGTCTACTGTTTATGTTTTCTTTCTTTGCTATGGCCAATAAGTAAGAATTAAAAACAAACTCTTGCACATAGCAACCAATCGTGTTTCATGTAGTGTCAGGGCTCTGCATTTCATTTAATACACCCCAGCCTATCTGTGGGAAACACTACAATTTTCATAGGTAAAGTACAAGAAAAGTAGGCAAAATAAATAATGAAAGGTTATAAGGTTTATAACTTTGCTTAATTAAATATTTTGGCCTAAATTATAAGTGGAACACTATTGATAGCACAAGGTCTCATTATAAGTCAATGGTAAAACATAATTACCAGAGAATGTTTAGCGTGGCTAACATCTCTTTAGTACGTCCTATACATTCATTGGATATTGTGAACATGCTTAACATCCTTCATATTACAAGTTGTGAGCATTTAAAAAATAAGTGAGACTTGAAAAGTGTTAAGGCAAGAAAAAAAATAAAATAAAATACATATAAAGCAGATTAAAATGATTTAATTTGCATGTAAAATATATGTTTATTATTGAAAAAATGTGTAAAAAGTGTTTTAAAGGATGTGGTATATGACAAAGTTTTATGTGGGGATATGGTATATGACAAGGTGTTTGAAACGGAAGGGCTCAAACGTGTGTATGTATATATATATATATATATATATATATATATATATATATATATATATATATTGTATATGTCCTGTAAATGTAAGTCTCTTTTAGACCAGTGTGCTTTTCACAGAAGAAAATTTTCCTGAAGTATATTAGTCTGATCCCACCAAGTAAGGTCAGTCCAGCCCCAAAATACCAGGCAATACTCCTCTGAACAAGGAACATGACAACCCCAGATGATTGTTTCGGCCTCCTATGGGCCTTGTCAGTGAGGTGCAGCCACATTTCTCTAAGCACACAGGGCAAGGAGTCCACATCTGGTGTCTCCCATTACCCATAGGGAGACTACCCCAGGATCATTTTAATTTGCATACAAAGAGAAAAGCACTCTACCAGGAACAAACAACAGCTCATCAGCTAGTTCTATGGCAATTTACCACCCGGAAGCAGCCTCTTTTAGACCAGTGTGCTTTTCACAGAAGAAAACTTTCCAGAAGTATATCAGTCTGATCCCGCCAAGTAAGGTCAGTCCAGCCCCGAAATAACAGGCAATTCTCCTCTGAACAAGGAACATGACAACCCCAGACAATCATTTTGGCCTCCTATGGGCCTCATCAGTGAGGTGCAGCCACATTCCTCTAAGTACACCGGGCAAGGAGTCCACGTCTGGTTTCCCCCATCACCCATAGGGAGACTTCCCCAGGGTCATTTTAATTTGCCTACTAAGAGAGAAGCACTCTACCAGGAATGAACAACAGCTCATCAGCTAGATCTATGGCTATTTACCACCCGGAAGCAGCCTCTTTTAGACCAGTGTGCTTTTCACAGAAGAAAACTTTCCTGAAGTATATCAGTCTGATCCCGCCAAGTAAGGTCAGTCTCCCTATGGGTGATGGGGGAAACCAGACGTGGACTCCTTGCCCAGTGTGCTTAGAGGAACGTGGCTGCACCTCACTTACGAGGCCGAAACGATCGTCTGGGGTTGTCATGTTCCTTGTTTAGAGGAGAATTGCCTGGTATTTTGGGGCTGGACTGACCTTAGTGGCGGGATCAGACTGATATACTTCAGGAAAGTTTTCCTCTGTGAAAGCACACTGGTCTAAAAGAGGCTGCTTCCGGGTGGTAAATCGCCATAGAACTAGCTGATGAGCAGTTGTTCATTCCTGGTAGAGCGCTTCTCTCTTCGTATGCAAATTATTATGACCCTGGGGAAGTCTCCCTATGGGTTATGGGGAAAACCAGACGTGGACTCCTTGCCCAGTGTGCTTAGAGGAATGTGGCTGCACCTCACTGACGAGGCCCATAGGAGGCCCGAAACGATCATCTGGGGTTGTCATGTTCCTTGTTTAGAGGAGAATTGCCTGGTATTTTGGGGCTGGACTGACCTTACTGGCGGGATCAGACTGATATACTTCAGGAAAGTTTTCCTCTGTGAAAGCACACTGGTCTAAAAGAGGCTGCTTCCGGGTGGTAAATCGCCATAGAACTAGCTGATGAGCAGTTGTTCATTCCTGGTAGAGCACTTCTCTCTTCGTATGCAAATTATTATGACCCTGGGGAAGTTTCCCTATGGGTGATGGGGGAAACCAGACGTGGACTCCTTGCCCAGTGTGCTTAGAGGAATGTGGCTGCACCTCACTGATGAGGCCCATAGGAGGCCGAAACGATCATCTGAGGTCGCTTCTCGGGTCTTTGGCTGGGATCAAGTGCAGTTTTCTGTGCTTGGTCTTGGTTGAAAGATTTGCTGCCTGGAGACCTGCTCCTTCGGCCTGGGGTCCTTTCCCTTCGGGGTTTGGGCTCCTGCTGCTATTGGGGGGGTGGCTACTCCTTAGGCATAGAGCAACTGGGTAGTAGGGCCATCCCCTTGGCCCTGTGGCATCGTCTCTGGACTTCAGCCACGTGCTGATTTTGGGGGGGCGCTCCGAAATCCAGCCTAAAGAGGCAATAGGACAATTATGGCTACCAATGTGCCAAATGTTCCCCATACACTTCAGGTGTTGATTTCTGAGGACTTCCGAGAGAAGATTGGTTTGGCTCATGTCCAGAAGGTTGTTTTGGAGGGTGTTTTGAAGATGCCAAGAGCAAGTTGGCATTGTGTTCAGTCTTTCCCTTCAAGAAGGATTTTTGATGTGGCTTTCACCGATGAGCATCATTTACAGACCTGCTATCAACGGACTATTGATATGGCTGCTGCTCCAGAGTTGGTGGATTTGTTGCCTGTGTGTAGAGGGAGAGAAGAATCCCGGTGACAGTACATATGTACAACCCCTGGGTCACTGATGTTGAAATTCGTCTGTTTCTTTGTCGCTACTTTGATGATGATCAAGGAGGTAGCAAGCTGAAGAATCAATTTGGGACTTTCAATGGAAAGCGCAGGTTCTGGGTGTGGTTTGTGCCAGATGAATTAGGTATTGCTGGAAAGAAACACCCTCCACAGACTTTCGCCATTGTTGGAAATAGTGGTTTTCTATACTATGATATAAAAAGAGAGAGAGATGCACTCAGCTGAGACAGAACAAAAGCTGGAAAAACTTCCGTGCCTGTTCATTTTTGGGTGCCACTCAGGGTGCATACTCTTTTAGCACACTATGCCCCTTCACAGAGAAAAAATATCCTGTAGCATATCAGTCTGACCCTGCCCAATGACAGTCCAGCACCGAAATACCAGGCAATTCTTCTCTGAACAAGAGAAACAACAACCCCAGACGATCGTTTCGGCCTTCTGTGGGCCTCGTTCCAGCTTTTGTTCTGTCTCAGCTGAGTGCATCTCTCTCTCTCTTTTTATTTATTTTATTTCTATACTATGATGACATGCCTCTGTTTTGCCGTAGTTGCAACCTGTTTGGTCACATTGCTGAAAATTGCTCAGGTGCCAGATGTTGAAATTGCAGTGAGGAGGATCATCTTGTTGCCCACTGTAGTAAACGCCGGACCTGTGACCTGTGTGGTTCTTCAAGTCATCTGTGCAGGATGTGTCCTTTGATGATTTTGCAGGGGCTTGATAGAGTGAAGCCTTCCTACGCTGACATTGAAAAAAACCCATCTTCAGTTGCAGTTGAGCCATCTGTGAATGAGGAGGAGGTCTCTGATGAGGCATTGATCTCTATATTACCTCTTTTGTGTAAGAAAACTGCAGTTGGGGTCCCTGTCAGAGAGGTGTCTGATGCTCCTGTGGTGGTTCCTATGGCTGAGAAGGTGGAGGAAGCCCAATCTAATTTTCAGGAGGTGGATCTTGCTACATCTAATGTGATAGCTGTTTCCCATGTTCTTGAAGCCCTGTTGCCCAATTCTGTAGATGATACTGTTGCTGTTCCTGGGACAAATCATTTTTCCTTCACTGAATCATCTTGTGATCCTGCTCCTGATGCTGTTCTTGGTGAAGAGGAGAACATTGATTGGTCTGCTGTTGTGTCCTCTGGTTCTGAGGAGGATATGGACACTGCAGGGAAAAAATTTGCCTTTAAGCAAAAAAAAGGTGCGGATTCTGATCGATGGGAGAGTCTACCAGTAGTTAAGAATGTAGATCCAGATACTGCAAATGATGCTGATTCTTTAATTTCAGAGTTTCCTTCTGTCTCTACTAAAGACATTCCGTCTGACTCAAGCCAGTGTATTGGTGACTTTTCTGATACCTCTTCTGTTGGTTATCTAGATAAAAGAGATGTGAACCAACTTTTTGAAGTTACTGGTTATGAGGCTGGCAAGGGGGAGCCTAGGAGGTCGGCACGTCACAGAGGCAGATTTAAAGGGACACTCAGGTCAAATTAAATTTTCATGATTCAGATACAGCATGTCATTTTAAACTACTTTCCAATTTACTTCAATTAAAAAAATGTGCACAGTCTTTTATATTTACACTTTTTGAATCACCAGCTCCTACTGAGCATGTGCAAGAATTCACAGACTATACGTATATGCATTTGTGATTGGCTGATTGCTATCACATGGTACAGGGGGAGTGGAAATAGACATAACTTTGAAATGTGTTAGAAAAGAATCTACTACTCATTTGAAATTCAGAGTAAATGCTATTGTATTGTCTTGTTATCTTGCATTTGTTGATTATGCAAATCTACTGTGTTTATTGGTCCTTTAAAGGATCGCCTTTGAGTCCTAAGAAAAAGAAAGAAAAGAAGAAGTCCTGATGTTAATTTTTTTTTCCTGTTTGTTTGTTTTTCTTTAAAAAAAATTGTGATGTTTCTGACCATTTCTTCTCTTAATGTCAGGTGTATGAAAACTATAGCAAGGAGAGCTGCAATTTTTAAGTTATTATCTGTATGTTCTGCTAATATTTTTTGTTTGCAGGAATGTGGTCTCTCTGAACATCCTAAGTGTGCTGACTGGGAATATGGTCCTAAAGTATGGTCTTGTTCTTCTGATAGGAATGGGGGGGTGGGAGTTTTGTTTAAGGGGTTTTGTTTTTCTATCCTTAATGTATTTCATATTGTCCCAGGTCGGGTTCTTTTGATTAGTTTTAGTTTTTGTGGGACTGTTTTTCGTTTGTTTAATGTATATGCTTCTCCAAATAGGGTAGAACGTTTGCTTAATTTTGAAACATTAAAGTTTTTTCTGCCAGGTCGAGAGACAACTTTTTTGGTTGGGGATTTTAATTGTATTATTAAGAATGGGGATAGAGAGGGTTGGAGTGATTGTAGGGTGGATAGCTCAGGGAAGTTTTTAGTTGATCTGCTTAAATCTTTTGGTTTGAAGGATGCCTTCGGGTCCGTTTCATTTTCAGGGGAGGGTTTTACTTTCTTTAGTGATAGTGGTGGGATAAAATCTCAAATTGATTTTTGTTTTTTATCTAAATTTCTATGTGTTGATGCCCTTTACGGATCATGCCCTTTTGATGTGTAAGGTGCATTGTGATTTGAAGATCAAGTATGGTAAGGGTGTTTGGAAGTTGAATGTGGATTTGTTAGAAGATGAGAAGATTAAGGGTCAGTTTGTTTGGATGTATGAAAGGTGGCGTGAAAGAAAGTGTGATTTTAGTAATGTGCTTATGTGGTGGGAATGGTTGAAGGTCGAAATAAAGAGGTTTTTTTATTAAGAAAAGCTTTGAGAAAGCTAGAATGGAAAGGGAGTTGTATGATAAATGGTATCTGAGGTTGTTGTATTTGTATGAATTGAGAAAATTGTGGTATTGATGCGCATGAGGAAATTGCTGAAGCAAGAAAGATAATTAAAAAGTGTATGCATGAAAAAGGAAAGAAAATTGTTTTTATGGCAAGATTGGAAAAAATGGAAAAGGATGAGTCTTGTAGTAAATATTTTTTTGAAGGAAAGACTGGTTTTGTTAGTATTTTTAATAAGGTTAAGTGTGAAATTAATGGTACGTATGGTGTTTTGCGTGAAGTTCATGAGTTTTACAGTGAGCTGTATAAAGAAAAAACAAGAGATGTTTTATTGGAAAAGGAGTTGTTGGAAGACATTGAGGTTAAGTTGGAAAAATATGATAATGATTTGTTAGAAAGGGATCTAAGTTTGGATGAGATTGCAGAGGTTGTTAGGAGTTTTAAGAATGGGAAGGTACCTGGTTGTGATGGTTTGCCTGCTGAATTTTATACTTGTTTTTGGAATTTGATTGGGGTGGATATGTTGGGTGTTTGTAAGTTTGTTTTTAGAATGAATGTTTTGCCTGTTTCAATGAGGAAAGGTTTGATTGTTTTGTTATTTAAAAAGGGTGATAAGAGAGATTTGAGGAATTGGAGGCCAATTACGTTGTTGAATGTTGACTATAAGGTTATTGCAAAGGTTCTGGCAAATAGAATGCGTGGACTGATTGGTAAGGTTGTGGGTGAAGAGCAAGTGTGTGCTGTTCCTGGGCGTCAGATTTCTGAAAGTTTGTTGTTACTATGTGATGTACTGTGGTATGTGAGGGAGAAGATGAGGTCTGTTGCTGTTGCAATTGTGGATTTTGAAAAAGCATATGATAGGGTAGTGCATGATTTTATGTTTCATGTTTTAGAACGTTTAGGGTTTTCTGGTAAGATTATTGCATGGTTTAAATGTTTGTATTGTGATATTGTGAGTCAAGTTCAGGTTAATGGTTTTTTGACTGAGGAATTTTGTGTTAAATCTGGAGTGCGTCAAGGATGTCCTTTGTCTCCTTTGTTATTTGTATGTGTCATTGAGCCATTGTTAACTAGTTTGAGGAAGGATAAATTAGTTAGAGGTGTTGGGTGTGAAATTTGATGTGGATTTGAAAGGCTTGGAAAGTTGGGAGAATGTTTTTGATAAAGTGAGTAGAAAACTTCAGTGTTGGTCTTTAAGTACTTTATCTTTGGAAGGAAAAATGTTAGTTATTAAATCGGTTTTGATCCCTATTATGTTATATTTGGCGTTAGTTTTTCCGCCTCCTGAGAGGATTTTTTGGAGAATTTTGAGAGTGTTGTTTTCTTTTTTCTGGAGTTCTGGTATGGAACGTTTGAAAAGAGATGTTGTTGTTAAGAGTAAGATTGTTGGTGGTAAGGGTTTTCCAAATGTGGAGAGATTTTTGACTGTGAAATATGTTAGTAGGTGTGTGGTCCTGAGTGGTAAGGATAGCATGGCTGGTTGTATGGTAAAGTATGCTTGTGGAAATGTTTTAAGACGATATGGTTTGTTTGAGATTGATAGAAAGAAACCGGTATGTTTTGCTGTTCCGTGGTTTTATATAAGGGTGGAATGTTGGATTAAAAAATATGGTTTGGAGAATGTTAGTAGGGAGATGTGGTGTGCAAACAGAATGGTGTTGAAAATGTTGGAGAAGAAGGAAGGTCTTGAGTTGATTGGGGTTTTGAATGAAAATGAATGTGTGTTGTATGGAAAAATGTGTGTAATAAGTATTTGATGAATAGGCAGAAAGATATTAGTTGGATGAGTGTGCATAAGTGTTTGCCAACAAGGGATTTTCAGAGAATGCGTCGTTTAGTGGCTTCAGAAGTGTGTCCTAGAGATGGTTGTTGTCAAAGCGAGAGTGTTATTAATTTGTTTTGGAATTGTGAGTATGCTAGGGATGTTTGGAGAAGTTTTAAAAGGATGATTAAGGGTCTGACTGGAGTGCAGTTTTTTACTTTTAATATGAGGATGTATGGTTTGTGTGGAAGTGGTGTGGAAAAGGAGAAAGCAAGATTGATATGGTTGTTGGCATGTTGTGTGAAGGAGGTGTTGTGGGATGTGCGTAATATTTTGATTTTTAAGAAAGAGGTAGTTACTGTAGGTAATTGTGTGGGTATGATCCGTGGGAAGTTTTTTTTGTATTTTTCTTTTGATAGGAGGCAATATGGGGAATTAGATTCTGAAGGGATCTGGAAGACAAAGAAGGGGAAGGATTGGATTATTTAGTTTTTAGTTAGTTTTTTTTAGTTTTTTTTTCTCCAGTTTGTTTTTGTCTGTATTTGAAATATGTTTAATTTTATTTTGTGTGATTATTTAAGTTTTATGTTTGCATTTCTATTTTTTCTGATGACAAAAATTTGGGTCAATATTTCAGTTATTTTGTAACAAGAGATATTTTGTTTGCATTTGTTATTATGATTTTATTTTGCATATATGCATATATGATTATTTTTCTAATAAAAGAATTACGAAACGATAATCTGGGGTTGTCATGTTCCTTGTTCAGAGGAGAATTGCCTGGTATTTTGGGGCTGGACTGACCTTACTTGGCAAGATCAGACTGATATACTTCAGGAAAGTTTTCCTCTGTGAAAAGCACACTGGTCTAAAAGAGGCTGCTTCTGGGTGGTAAATCGCCATAGAACTAGCTGATGAGCTGTTGTTCATTCCTGGTAGAGCGTTTCTCTCTTCGTATATATATATATATATATATATATATATATATACATACATACAGGTATATGTATGTATACATGTGCACACATATAAACATAAACACATATAAATATATATAAATATATACATCTTTAAGCGCATCCCTGTCAAACTCCTTGTCATATACCATATCCCTGCAAAAACAATGCTAACACCATTTTTTTTATAAAGAAATAGCTGAAATAGCATTGTTCTTCGCTCAAATGAAAATGTTTTTTTTATATATATATATATATATATATATATATATATACATATATAGAAGTCTATGGGAAGAGGAAGTTAGTAAAGCTGTGCTATCCGACCTCCAAGTATTAACACGCTTAACTTTGTAATATGACGGCTATGTATTTCACTTGTGTAAGCGCTTTATAGCGCCAATATTTATGCGTTCCTCTTGGTATAGGATTGAGGTATTTTAGCTTCTCATATTTTACAGAGGGATTTTACAGCAAACATAGCAAAATAAATACAATACCTGTATATTCCAATGAACCTTAAAAATTATCTTACAGTAATATTAAATGCAAAGTTTAATGTTCCTTCCGACACATAACATAAGTCTTAGTATTATTATTATCGGTTATTTGTAGAACACCAACAGATTCCGCAGCGCTATAAACATAGGCGGAATACAAGGAAACATTTATAGGGATCAGATGGGTAGAGGCCCCTGCCAAGAGTCACACTGTTGTAGTCAGCTCTAAAGAAGGTGATCTACAAACAGTATGGCTCTTAGGCTTACATGATAAGGTTCAAGGGGATAGCAATGGAGGAGAGGAAATGGTATAAAGAAAGTTTAGTGTAGACTTGTAACGAATGCCTAAAGTAGTTTCAAATCCTTCTTTGAATTCTATAGATTTTTTGTTTATATTGTTTAAATTTATTAAACACATAAGTATGTCCCATGGAAGGTTATGGATTGATGTAGAACTTGAATACCAATCCATAACCTGTATGGGTGAAACTTTATTATAAGAAACAGTATGAATAGAATAAGTATTTATCGTTAAACCCTTTTGAAATTCAGATCAAATTCTAAATACATACAGCTTCTGAATAAATACTGCAATAAATGAAATAATGGATCTGGATAGTGGAAGTTTAAGTTAACTTATATATGTACCAATATTGATGATAAGAATAATTAATTGGTTTTTCAGTGAAAAAATGAAAAAGGTTAATCTCACCAATCCGAAATAAAAAACAGAATGGAGATTTGGTAGCAGCAAGTTCCTTGAAAGTTCTAATCACCTCGAGGGAGAAACGCTGACCGAAAGCAAGACCACGTGATCGGCAGCTAAAGGTGACATCACAGGCAGAGGATGCGGTAGTGAAGAAAGTGTTCCGATGCTGAACTGAAGATTCTGATAGAAATTAGCGAATCCTAGAAATTTTTGCACCTGTTTTATGTTTTTTGGAATTGGCCAATCTTGTATGGCTTTTACTTTTTTGTCTTGCATACTAATCCCTGTTGGGGTTATGTGGTATCCTAAGAAGGAAACTTCAGAACTATGAAAAATGCATTTTTCTGCTTTAACATACAATTTATTTGCTTGTAACCTTGAAAGAACTGATCTGACATGTTTAATATGATCAGATAAGCTATATGAGAAGATAAGTATGTCATCTAAGTAGATAACAATGTATGTGTCTAATAAATCTCGGAATACATCATTAATGAACCTCTGAAAGGTGGCTGGAGCATTGCAAAGCCCAAAGGGCATTGCCACTCATCTCCTGAACGTACGCGTATGAGGTTATAAGCACCTCTAAGGTCTAATTTTGTATAGATAGTTGACCCATGTAATCTTTCTATGAGTTCAGGGATGAGTGGTAGCGGATATCGGTCTTTAACTGTTCTTTTGCTAAATTCACAGTAATCCACTATGGGTCGCAGAGTTTAATCTTTATTAGTCACAAAAAATATACCAGCACCAGCTGGTGATGTTGAGGGTCGTATAAACCCTTTTCTAAGGTTTTCGTTAATGTATTCCTTTAACATTTCAAGTTCGGTATGGGATAATGGAAAGATATGCCCATATGGTATGTCTTATCCAGGAGTTAATTCAATTGGGCAGTCATAATCCCTATGAGGGGGCAATGTTTCTGCCTCAATTTTATCAAATACCTGACTAAAATCAGAATAGTACTCAGATATTTGATTTTCTGTAATGTTGAGTAATGTTTGTGTTGGTAAACAAGTGGATAAGCAATATGTTGAGTCAAAAACTATTTTATCCTCTTTCCAGTGTATTTGTTTCTGATGTAATCTTAACCAATATAAACCCAGTACTATTGGGAATATAGGGGAAGTTATCACATCAAAAGAAAGATATTCTTGATGTTTGTTTTGGATATTTACTAAAAGTGGGATAGTTTGATTGTTTGGTTATGGGTCCAGTTTTTACCGTCATTAAGAACAAAAACTGGTTTCTGCTTTTTAACTATTGGTATTTTATTTTGCTCCACAACATTTACATTAATGTAGCTAGCAAATGCAGCAGAGTCCAGTATGGCTTCACTGTTTATTCGGTTGTGTCCCCACTGTAAAGAGAGAGGTGTTTTAAGGAATGTTGTTTTTTTAGTAGTAATATTAACAATCTGTTCAATGATTCTGGACTAACCAGGTTTCTGTCGTTTTAGGGATGGGCAATCAGAAACAGAGTGTTTAGCAGATGCACAGTATATGCACAAGCCTTTTTCTTTTCATCTTTATTTTTCTTCAAAAGTGATATGACCCCTAATAAAGCCTATATCCATGGCATCATCATTAGATTTATCTGTATAGGATGAAGGTTTCATTTGAGGATGTTTGGTGCAAAAATCATTGCTATATTTTTCCTGTCTTCACTCTCTAATTCTTCTGTCAATCTTTATTACCAATGCCATAAGGTTTTCGAGAGATTCAGGTATATCTAAACGTGCCAATTCATCCTTTATATTTTCAGATATACCTAATCTGAACTGATTTCTCAGTGAGACCTCATTCCATTAGGAGTCTTTTTGCCAAATTTTAAATTCAGAAATCTAGTCCACCACAGGTCTTTTAAGTTGTCTTAATCCACGCAATTTTGTTTCAGCAGTTAGCTGTCTATGTGGATCCTCATATAAATTAGGCATGGTGTTTAGAAAATCATCTATTGAGATCAGTATAGGGTCATTGGATTCGAAAAAAGTATCTGCCCAAGCACAGGGTTCTCCTCTTAAGAAGGAAATAATTGTAAGCACTTTAATGCGATCCTTAGTTAACGTTTTGGGCTTTAAATTAATGAACAATTTGGATGAGTTATAGAATTGTCTAAATGTTTTTCTATCACCAGAGAACTTGTCTGGGCGACTAACAGGGGGATCAGGAGTACTGTCAGAAGGGGGTGTGGTATTACTGAGTCCTTCTTTAATGATATTTTTCAAAGCAAAATTTTCCACCTGTAAATCTCTGAGACCTTGTGACAGTTGATCTACTTTATGAGATAATTCCATTACATGGTTTTGTAGATCTGCTGGATTCAACATAATGTTTTCGGGCTTGGTATTCTGTAACAAATGCCTAAATTAGTTTCAAACCTTATTTGAATTCTATAGATTTTTTTGTATATATTGTTTAAATTTATGAAACACATAAATAAAGTATGTCCCATGGAAGGTTATGGATTGATGTAGAACTTGAATATCAATCCAAAACCTGTATGGGTGAAACTTTATGATTAGAAACAGTATGAATATAATAAGTATTTATCATTAAACCATTTTGAAACTCAAATCAAATTCTAAATACATACAGCTTCTGAATAAATACTGCAGTAAATTAAATAATGGATCTGGATAGTGGAAGTTTAAGTAAACTTATATATGTACCAATATTGATGCTAAGAATAATGAATTGGTTGTTCAGTGAACAAATGAAAAAGGTTAATCTCACCAATCCGAAATGAAAAACAGAATGGAGATTTGGCAGCAGCAAGTTCTTTGAAAGTTCTGATCACCTCGAGGGAGAAACGCCGACTGAAAGCCAGACCACGTTATCGGTAGTGATGTCTCGAATTGTTCACCGACGAATAGTTCCCGGTGAACATAGGTTGTTCGCATTCGCAACGGCAGGCGAACATATGCGATGTTCGATCCGCCCCCTATTCGTCATCATTGAGTAAACTTTGACCCTGTATCTCACAGTCTGCAGACACATTCCAGCCAATCAGCAGCAGACCCTCCCTCCCAGATCCTCCCAGCTCCTGGACAGCAGCCATTTTAGATTCATTCAGAAGCTGCTTTCTTAGTGAGAGGAGGGACAGTGTAGCTGCTGCTGATTTAATAGGGAAATTGATAGCTAGGCTAGTGTATTCAGTGTCCACTACAGTCCTGAAGGACTCATCTGATCTCTGCTGTAAGGACAGCACCCCAAAAAGCCCTTTTTAGGGCTAAAACATCAGTCTGTTTTTTTGTTTTTTTTCCCTGTGTAATCTAATTGCAGTGGCCTGCCTGCCAGGCCCACTTGCCCAGTGCCACCACTCATATCTGTTGTAACAGTAGTGTAAATTTAAAAAAAAAACTTTTTTGACTGTGAAACATCAGTCTGCTAGTGTAATATAATTGCAGTTGCCTGCCTGCCAGCGTGTGTGCCAGGCCCACTGCCCAGTGCCACCACTCATATCTGGTGTAACAGTAGTGTAAATTTAAAAAAAAAACTTTTTTAACTGTGAAACATCAGTCTGCTAGTGTAATCTAATTGCAGTTGCCTGCCTGCCAGGCCCACTTGCCCAGTGCCACCACTCATATCTGTTGTAACAGTAGTGTAAATTTAAAAAAAAAACTTTTTTGACTGTGAAACATCAGTCTGCTAGTATAATCTAATTGCAGTTGCCTGCCAGCGTGTGTGTCAGGCCCACTTGCCCACTGCCACCACTCATATCTGGTGTAACAGTAGTGTAAATTTAAACAAAAAAAGTTTTTTTGACTGTGAAACATCAGTCTGCTTGTGTAATCTAATTGCAGTTGCCTTCCTGCCAGCGTGTGTGCCAGGCCCACTTGCCCAGTGCCACCACTCATATCTGGTGTAACAGTAGTGTAAATTTAAAAAAACAAACTTTTTGACTGTGAAACATCAGTCTGCTTGTATAATCTAATTGCAGTTGCCTGCCTGCCAGTGTGTGTGCCAGGCCCACTTGCCCAGTGCCACCACTCATATCTGGTGTAACAGTAGTGTAAATTTAAAAAAAAAAACTTTTTTGACTGTGAAACATCAGTCTGCTTGTGTAATCTAATTGCAGTTGCCTGCCTGCCAGCGTGTGTGCCAGGCCCACTTGCTCAGTGCCACCACTCATAACTGTTGTAACAGTAGTGTAAATTTAAAAAAAAAAACTTTTTTGACTGTGAAAAATCAGTCTGCTAGTGTAATCTAATTGCAGTTGCCTGCCTGCCAGTGTGTTTGCCAGGGCCACTTGCCCAGTGCCACCACTCATATCTGGTGTAG
This sequence comes from Bombina bombina, assembly GCF_027579735.1. Taxonomy (NCBI): domain Eukaryota; kingdom Metazoa; phylum Chordata; class Amphibia; order Anura; family Bombinatoridae; genus Bombina; species Bombina bombina. The sequence continues at coordinate 264,237,621 of NC_069500.1, read as the reverse complement.
CAGTAGTGTTAATTTAAAAAAAAACTTTTTTTAACTGTGAAACATCAGTCTGCTAGTGTAATCTAATTGCAGTTGCCTGCCTGCCAGGCCCACTTGCCCAGTGCCACCACTCATATCTGTTGTAACAGTAGTGTAAATTTAAAAAAAAACTTTTTGACTGTGAAACATCAGTCTGCTAGTATAATCTAATTGCAGTTGCCTGCATGCCTGCCTGCCAGCGTGTGTGTCAGGCCCACTTGCCCAGTGCCACCACTTATATCTGGTGTAACAGTAGTGTAAATTTAAAAAAAAAAAACTTTTTTGACTGTGAAACATCAGTCTGCTTGTGTAATCTAATTGCAGTTGCCTGCCTGCCAGCGTGTGTGCCAGGCCCACTTGCCCAGTGCCACCTGCCTGCCAGCGTGTGTGCCAGGCCCACTTGCCCAGTGCCACCACTCATATTTGGTGTAACAGTAGTGTAAATTTAAAAAAAAAAACTTTTTTGACTGTGAAGCATCAGTCTGCTTGTGTAATCTAATTGCAGTTGCCTGCCTGCCAGCGTGTGTGCCAGGCCCACTTGCTCAGTGCCACCACCACTTCCTCATATAAATTAGGCATGGTGTTTAGAAAATCATCTATTGAGATCAGTATAGGGTCATTGGATTCGAAAAAAGTATCTGCTAGACATGTGCGATTCGGTTCGATTCGGAAATTCGGAAAATTCGGAGATTCGGATCGAACCGAATCTCCGAATTAAAATAGTGCTGAATCTACCGAATAAATCCGAATTACTTCGGATTTATTCTGATTTATTCGTTAGATTCGGATGGCCATGGATTACACTAGTATTGTACAGTATATTAGGTTATATCACTCTGCTATGGGTTACACCTAATGTACAATACATAGTACTAGTCTAATCCCACCTAACACTTACCGAAATTCCGAATTTCCGAACCGAATCTAACCGAATCCAGCCGAATTTATTTGAATCCGAATGAATCCGAAACAAATCCGAACCGAATTTATTCAAATCCGAATGAATCCGAAACAAATCCGAACCGAATTGATTCAAATTTTTCCGAATTCGAATTGCTCCGAACCGAAATTCGAAAAAATCCGAATCGATCCGAACCTAACCGAATTTTTTCGCCATGCACATGTCTAGTATCTGCCCAAGCACAGGGTTCTCCTCTTAAGAAGGAAATAATTGTAAGCACTTTAATGCGATCCTTAGTTAAAGTTTTGGGCTTTAAATTAATGAACAATTTGGATGAGTTATAGAATTGTCTAAATGTTTTTCTATCACCAGAGAACTTGTCTGGGCGACTAACAGGGGGATCAGGAGTACTGTCAGAAGGGGGTGTGGTATTACTGAGTCCTTCTTTAATGATATTTTTCAAAGCAAAATTTTCCACCTGTAAATCTCTGAGACCTTGTTACAGTTGATCTACTTTATGAGATAATTCCATTACATGGTTTTGTAGATCTGCTGGATTCAACATAATGTTTTCGGGCTTGGTATTCTGTAACAAATGCCTAAATTAGTTTCAAACCTTATTTGAATTCTATAGATTTTTTTGTATATATTGTTTAAATTTATTAAACACATAAATAAAGTATGTCCCATGGAAGGTTATGGATTGATGTAGAACTTGAATATCAATCCAAAACCTGTATGGGTGAAACTTTATGAACAGAAACAGTATGAATATAATAAGTATTTATCATTAAACCATTTTGAAACTCAAATCAAATTCTAAATACATACAGCTTCTGAATAAATACTGCAGTAAATTAAATAATGGATCTGGATAGTGGAAGTTTAAGTAAACTTATATATGTACCAATATTGATGCTAAGAATAATGAATTGGTTGTTCAGTGAACAAATGAAAAAGGTTAATCTCACCAATCCGAAATGAAAAACAGAATGGAGATTTGGCAGCAGCAAGTTCCTTGAAAGTTCTGATCACCTCGAGGGAGAAACGCCGACTGAAAGCCAGACCACGTTATCGGTAGTGATGTCTCGAATTGTTCACCGACGAATAATTCCCGGTGAACATAGCTTGTTCGCATTCGCAACGGCAGGCGAACATATGCGATGTTCGATCCGCCCCCTATTCGTCATCATTGAGTAAACTTTGACCCTGTATCTCACAGTCTGCAGACACATTCCAGCCAATCAGCAGCAGACCCTCCCTCCCAGATCCTCCCAGCTCCTGGACAGCAGCCATTTTAGATTCATTCAGAAGCTGCTTTCTTAGTGAGAGGAGGGACAGTGTAGCTGCTGCTGATTTAATAGGGAAATTGATAGCTAGGCTAGTGTATTCAGTGTCCACTACAGTCCTGAAGGACTCATCTGATCTCTGCTGTAAGGACAGCACCCCAAAAAGCCCTTTTTAGGGCTAAAACATCAGTCTGTTTTTTTGTTTTTTTTTCCCTGTGTAATCTAATTGCAGTGGCCTGCCTGCCAGGCCCACTTGCCCAGTGCCACCACTCATATCTGTTGTAACAGTAGTGTAAGTTTAAAAAAAAAACTTTTTTGACTGTGAAACATCAGTCTGCTAGTGTAATCTAATTGCAGTTGCCTGCCTGCCAGCGTGTGTGCCAGGCCCACTTGCCCAGTGCCACCACTCATATCTGGTGTAAAAGTAGTGTAAATTTAAAAAAAAAAACTTTTTTAACTGTGAAACATCAGTCTGCTAGTGTAATCTAATTGTAGTTGCCTGCCTGCCAGGCCCACTTGCCCAGTGCCACCACTCATATCTGTTGTAACAGTAGTGTAAATTTAAAAAAAAAAACTTTTTTGACTGTGAAACATCAGTCTGCTAGTATAATCTAATTGCAGTTGCCTGCCTGCCTGCCAGCGTGTGTGTCAGGCCCACTTGTCCAGTGCCACCACTCATATCTGGTGTAACAGTAGTGTAAATTTAAAAAAAAAAACTTTTTTGACTGTGAAACATCAGTCTGCTTGTGTAATCTAATTGCAGTTGCCTGCCTGCCAGCGTGTGTGCCAGGCCCACTTGCCCAGTGCCACCACTCATATCTGGTGTAACAGTAGTGTAAATTTAAAAAAACAAACTTTTTGACTGTGAAACATCAGTCTGCTTGTATAATCTAATTGCAGTTGCCTGCCTGCCAGCGTGTGTGCCAGGCCCACTTGCCCAGTGCCACCACTCATATCTGGTGTAATGGTAGTGTAAATTTAAAAAAAAAACTTTTTTGACTGTGAAACATCAGTCTGCTTGTGTAATCTAATTGCAGTTTCCTGCCTGCCAGCGTGTGTGCCAGGCCCACTTGCTCAGTGCCACCACTCATATCTGTTGTAACAGTAGTGTAAATTTAAAAAAAAAACTTTTTTGACTGTGAAACATCAGTCTGCTAGTGTAATCTAATTGCAGTTGCCTGCCTGCCAGTGTGTGTGCCAGGGCCACTTGCCCAGTGCCACCACTCATATCTGGTGTAGCAGTAGTGTTAATTTAAAAAAAAAAACTTTTTTTAACTGTGAAACATCAGTCTGCTAGTGTAATCTAATTGCAGTTGCCTGCCTGCCAGGCCCACTTGCCCAGTGCCACCACTCATATCTGTTGTAACAGTAGTGTAAATTTAAAAAAAAACTTTTTGACTGTGAAACATCAGTCTGCTAGTATAATCTAATTGCAGTTGCCTGCCTGCCTGCCTGCCAGCGTGTGTGTCAGGCCCACTTGCCCAGTGCCACCACTCATATCTGGTGTAACAGTAGTGTAAATTTAAAAAAAAAAAAAAATTTTTGACTGTGAAACATCAGTCTGCTTGTGTAATCTAATTGCAGTTGCCTGCCTGCCAGCGTGTGTGCCAGGCCCACTTGCCCAGTGCCACCACTCATATCTGGTGTAACAGTAGTGTAAATTTAAAAAAACAAACTTTTTGACGGTGAAACATCAGTCTGCTTGTGTAATCTAATTGCAGTTGCCTGCCTGCCAGCGTGTGTGCCAGGCCCACTTGCCCAGTGCCACCACTCATATTTGGTGTAACAGTAGTGTAAATTTAAAAAAAAAAACTTTTTTGACTGTGAAACATCAGTCTGCTTGTGTAATCTAATTGCAGTTGCCTGCCTGCCAGCGTGTGTGCCAGGCCCACTTGCTCAGTGCCACCACTCATATCTGTTGTAACAGTAGTGTAAATTTAAAAAAAAAACTTTTTTGACTGTGAAACATCAGTCTGCTAGTGTAATCTAATTGCAGTTGCCTGCCTGCCAGTGTGTGTGCCAGGCCCACTTGCCCAGTGCCACCACTCATATCTGGTGTAACAGTAGTGTAAATTTAAAAAAAAAAAAACTTTTTTGACTGTGAAACATCAGTCTACTAGTGTAATCTAATTGCAGTTGCCTGCCTGCCAGCGTGTGTGCCAGGCCCACTTGCCCAGTGCCACAACTCATATCTGGTGTAACAGTAGTGTAAATTTAAAAAAACAAACTTTTTGACTGTGAAACATCAGTCTGCTTGTGTAATCTAATTGCAGTTGCCTGCCTGCCAGCGTGTGTGCCAGGCCCACTTGCCCAGTGCCACCACCCATATCTGGTCTAACAGTAGTGTAAATTTAAAAAAAAAAAACTTTTTTGACTGTGAAACATCAGTCTGACTGTGAAACATCAGTCTGCTAGTCTAATCTAATTGCAGTTGCCTACCTGCCAGCATGTGTGCCAGGCCCACTTGCCCAGTGCCACCACTCATATCTGGTGTAACAGTAGTGTAAATTTAAAAAAAACAACTTTTTTGACTGTGAAACATCAGTCTGCTTGTGTAATCTTATTGCAGTTGCCTGCCTGCCAGCGTGTGTGCCAGGCTTACAGCGTATACTGTGCCCACTTGCCCAGTGCCACCACTCATATCTTGTTTCATAGTAGTGTAAGTGTACATTTAAAACAAAATAAAAATTTTGGACTGTGAAACATCAGTCTGCTTTTTTGTGTTCGGCTCACATCAGATACTGTGCCCACTTGCCCAGTGCCACCACTCATATCTGGTGTAACAATAGTGTAAATTCAAAAAAAAAATTTGACTGTGAAACATCAGTCTGCTTGTGTAATCTAATTGCAGTTACCTGCCTGCCAGCGTGTGTTCCAGACCCACTTGCCCAGTGCCACCACTCATATCTGGTGTAACAGTAGTGTAAATTTAAAAAAAAAACTTTTTTGAGTTTGAAACATCAGTCTGCTAGTGTAATCTAATTGCAGTTGCCTGCCTGCCAGCGTGTGTGCCAGGCTCACAGCGTATACTGTGCCCACTTGCCCAGTGCCACCACTCATATCTGGTGTAACAGTAGTGTTAATTTAAAAAAAAAAACTTTTTTGACTGTGAAACATCAGTCTGCTTGTGTAATCTAATTGCAGTTGCCTGCCTGCCAGTGTGTGTGCCAGGCCCACTTGCCCAGTACCACCACTCATATCTGTTGTAACAGTAGTGTAAATTTTTAAAAAAAACTTTTTTGACTGTGAAACATCAGTCTGCTAGTGTAATCTAATTGCAGTTGCCTGCCTGCCAGCGTGTGTGCCAGGCCCACTTGCCCAGTGCCACCACTGATATCTGGTGTAACAGTAGTGTAAATTTAAAAAAAAAACTTTTTTGACTGTGAAACATCAGTCTGCTTGTGTAATCTAACTGCAGTTGCCTGCCTGCCTGCCAGCGTGTGTGCCAGGCCCACTTGCTCAGTGCCACCACTCATATCTGTTGTAACAGTAGTGTAAATTTTAAAAAAAAACTTTTTGGACTGTGAAACATCAGTCTGCTAGTGTAATCTAATTGCAGTTGCCTGCCTGCCTGCCAGTGTGTGTGCCAGGCCCACTTGCCCAGTGCCACCACTCATATCTGGTGTAACAGTAGTGTAAATTTAAAAAAAAAAAACTTTTTTGACTGTGAAACATCAGTCTGCTAGTGTAATCTAATTGCAGTTGCCTGCCTGCCAGCGTGTGTGCCAGGCCCACTTGCCCAGTGCCACCACTCATATCTGGTTTAACAGTAGTGTAAATTTTAAAAAACAAACTTTTTGACTGTGAAACATCAGTCTGCTTGTGTAATCTAATTGCAGTTGCCTGCCTGCCAGCGTGTGTGCCAGGCCCACTTGCCCAGTGCCACCACCCATATCTGGTGTAACAGTAGTGTAAATTTAAAAAAAAAAAACTTTTTTGACTGTGAAACATCAGTCTGACTGTGAAACATCAGTCTGCTAGTCTAATCTAATTGCAGTTGCCTACCTGCCAGCATGTGTGCCAGGCCCACTTGCCCAGTGCCACCACTCATATCTGGTGTAACAGTAGTGTAAATTTAAAAAAAAAAAAGTTTTTTGACTGTGAAACATCAGTCTGCTTGTGTAATCTTATTGCAGTTGCCTGCCTGCCAGCGTGTGTGCCAGGCTTACAGCGTATACTGTGCCCACTTGCCCAGTGCCACCACTCATATCTTGTTTCATAGTAGTGTAAGTGTACATTTAAAACAAAATAAAAATTTTGGACTGTGAAACATCAGTCTGCTTTTTTGTGTTCGGCTCACAGCAGATACTGTGCCCACTTGCCCAGTGCCACCACTCATATCTGGTGTAACAATAGTGTAAATTAAAAAAAAAAATTTGACTGTGAAACATCAGTCTGCTTGTGTAATCTAATTGCAGTTACCTGCCTGCCAGCGTGTGTTCCAGACCCACTTGCCCAATGCCACCACTCATATCTGGTGTAACAGTAGTGTAAATTTAAAAAAAAAACTTTTTTGAGTTTGAAACATCAGTCTGCTAGTGTAATCTAATTGCAGTTGCCTGCCTGCCAGTGTGTGTGCCAGGCTCACAGCGTATACTGTGCCCACTTGCCCAGTGCCACCACTCATATCTGGTGTAACAGTAGTGTTAATTTAAAAAAAAAAACTTTTTTGACTGTGAAACATCAGTCTGCTTGTGTAATCTAATTGCAGTTGCCTGCCTGCCAGTGTGTGTGCCAGGCCCACTTGCCCAGTACCACCACTCATATCTGTTGTAACAGTAGTGTAAATTTAAAAAAAAAACTTTTTTGACTGTGAAACATCAGTCTGCTAGTGTAATCTAATTGCAGTTGCCTGCCTGCCAGCGTGTGTGCCAGGCCCACTTGCCCAGTGCCACCACTCATATCTGGTGTAACAGTAGTGTAAATTTAAAAAAAAAACTTTTTTGACTGTGAAACATCAGTCTGCTTGTGTAATCTAATTGCAGTTGCCTGCCTGCCAGCATGTGTGCCAGACCCACTTGCTCAGTGCCACCACTAATATCTGTTGTAACAGTAGTGTAAATTTAAAAAAAACTTTTTTTGACTGTGAAACATCAGTCTGCTAGTGTAATCTAATTGCAGTTGCTTGCCTGCCAGCGGGTGTGCCAGGCCCACTTTCCCAGTGCCACCACTCATATCTGGTGTAACAGTAGTGTAAATTTTAAAAAACAAACTTTTTGACTGTGAAACATCAGTCTGCTAGTGTAATCTAATTGCAGTTGCCTGCCTGCCTGCCAGTGTGTGTGCCAGGCCCACTTGCCCAGTGCCACCACTCATATCTGGTGTAACAGTAGTGTAAATTTAAAAAAAAAAAACTTTTTTGACTGTGAAACATCAGTCTGCTAGTGTAATCTAATTGCAGTTGCCTGCCTGCCAGCGTGTGTGCCAGGCCCACTTGCCCAGTGCCACCACTCATATCTGGTGTAACAGTAGTGTAAATTTTAAAAAACAAACTTTTTGACTGTGAAACATCAGTCTGCTTGTGTAATCTAATTGCAGTTGCCTGCCTGCCAGCGTGTGTGCCAGGCCCACTTGCCCAGTGCCACCACCCATATCTGGTGTAACAGTAGTGTAAATTTAAAAAAAAAAAACTTTTTTGACTGTGAAACATCAGTCTGACTGTGAAACATCAGTCTGCTAGTCTAATCTAATTGCAGTTGCCTACCTGCCAGCATGTGTGCCAGGCCCACTTGCCCAGTGCCACCACTCATATCTGGTGTAACAGTAGTGTAAATTTAAAAAAAAAAAACTTTTTTGACTGTGAAACATCAGTCTGCTTGTGTAATCTTATTGCAGTTGCCTGCCTGCCAGCGTGTGTGCCAGGCTTACAGCGTATACTGTGCCCACTTGCCCAGTGCCACCACTCATATCTTGTTTCATAGTAGTGTAAGTGTACATTTAAAACAAAATAAAAATTTTGGACTGTGAAACATCAGTCTGCTTTTTTGTGTTCGGCTCACAGCAGATACTGTGCCCACTTGCCCAGTGCCACCACTCATATCTGGTGTAACAATAGTGTAAATTAAAAAAAAAAAATTTGACTGTGAAACATCAGTCTGCTTGTGTAATCTAATTGCAGTTACCTGCCTGCCAGCGTGTGTTCCAGACCCACTTGCCCAGTGCCACCACTCATATCTGGTGTAACAGTAGTGTAAATTTAAAAAAAAAACTTTTTTGAGTTTGAAACATCAGTCTGCTAGTGTAATCTAATTGCAGTTGCCTGCCTGCCAGTGTGTGTGCCAGGCTCACAGCGTATACTGTGCCCACTTGCCCAGTGCCACCACTCATATCTGGTGTAACAGTAGTGTTAATTTAAAAAAAAAAAACTTTTTTGACTGTGAAACATCAGTCTGCTTGTGTAATCTAATTGCAGTTGCCTGCCTGCCAGTGTGTGTGCCAGGCCCACTTGCCCAGTACCACCACTCATATCTGTTGTAACAGTAGTGTAAATTTAAAAAAAAACTTTTTTGACTGTGAAACATCAGTCTGCTAGTGTAATCTAATTGCAGTTGCCTGCCTGCCAGCGTGTGTGCCAGGCCCACTTGCCCAGTGCCACCACTCATATCTGGTGTAACAGTAGTGTAAATTTAAAAAAAAAACTTTTTTGACTGTGAAACATCAGTCTGCTTGTGTAATCTAATTGCAGTTGCCTGCCTGCCAGCATGTGTGCCAGACCCACTTGCTCAGTGCCACCACTAATATCTGTTGTAACAGTAGTGTAAATTTAAAAAAAACTTTTTTTGACTGTGAAACATCAGTCTGCTAGTGTAATCTAATTGCAGTTGCTTGCCTGCCAGCGGGTGTGCCAGGCCCACTTTCCCAGTGCCACCACTCATATCTGGTGTAACAGTAGTGTAAATTTAAAAAAAAAAAAAACTTTTTTGACTGTGAAACATCAGTCTGACTGTGAAACATCAGTCTGCTAGTGTAATCTAATTGCAGTTGCCTACCTGCCAGCATGTGTGCCAGGCCCACTTGCCCAGTGCCACCACTCATATCTGGTGTAACAGTAGTGTAAATTTAAAAAAAAAAACTTTTTTGACTGTGAAACATCAGTCTGCTTGTGTAATCTTATTGCAGTTGCCTGCCTACCAGCGTGTGTGCCAGGCTCACAGCGTATACTGTGCCCACTTGCCCAGTGCCACCACTCATATCTTGTTTCATAGTAGTGTAAGTGTACATTTAAAACAAAATAAAAATTTTGGACTGTGAAACATCAGTCTGCTTTTTTGTGTTCGGCTCACAGCGGATACTGTGCCCACTTGCCCAGTGCCACCACTCATATCTTGTTTAATAGTAGTGTAAAAGTACATTTAAAAAAAAAAAAACTTTTTGGACTGTGAAACATCAGTCCTCTTTTTTGTGTCAGGCTCACAGCGGATACTGTGCCCACTTGCCCAGTGCCACCACTCATATCTTGTTTAATAGTAGTTTAAATTAAAAAAAAAAATTGACTGTGAAACATCAGTCTGCTAGTGTAATCTAATTGCAGTTACCTGCCTGCCAGCGTGTGTGCCAGACCCACTTGCCCAGTGCCACCACTCATATCTGGTGTAACAGTAGTGTAAATTTAAAAAAAAAACTTTTTTGAGTTTGAAACATCAGTCTGCTAGTGTAATCTAATTGCAGTTGCCTGCCTGCCAGCGTGTGTGCCAGGCTCACAGCGTATACTGTGCCCACTTGCCCAGTGCCACCACTCATATCTGGTGTAACAGTAGTGTTAATTTAAAAAAAAAAAACTTTTTTGACTGTGAAACATCAGTCTGCTTGTGTAATCTTATTGCAGTTGCCTGCCTGCCAGCGTGTGTGCCAGACTCACAGCGTATACTGTGCCCACTTGCCCAGTGCCACCACTCATATCTTGTTTCATAGTAGTGTAAGTGTACATTTAAAACAAAATAAAAATTTTGGACTGTGAAACATCAGTCTGCTTTTTTGTGTTCGGCTCACAGCAGATACTGTGCCCACTTGCCCAGTGCCACCACTCATATCTTGTTTAATAGTAGTGTAAAAGTACATTTAAAAAAAAAAAACTTTTTGGACTGTGAAACATCAGTCTGCTTTTTTGTGTCAGGCTCACAGCGGATACTGTGCCCACTTGCCCAGTGCCACCACTCATATCTTGTTTAATAGTATTTTAAGTGTACATTTAAAAAAAAAAAAAAAAAATAGTTTTTGGACTGTGAAACATCAGTCTGATTTTTTGTGTCAGGCTCACGGCGTATACTGTGCCCACTTGCCCAGTGCCACCACTCATATTTTGTTTAATTGTAGTGTAAGTGTACATTTAAAAAAAAATGACAGGCAGAGGCAGGCCACCCCGCAGGTGCCGTCGTGGTTGTGGTGCTGTGATTACCTTTGGCTCTAGAATAATGCCCAGTGTTCAGAGGCCACGTACCATGAACTTGAAAAGTTCTGAGGACATAGTTGACTTTTTAACACAGGACACCCAATCTTCTATAGCTTTCGCTCCGAACCTTGACGCACCATCCTCCTCCAACTTAGCTTCGGGCACCTCTCAAGTTACCACTCGCCCGCCTGCCGCCACCACCAACACTAGCACCACAGCCGCTTCACTTGATCTGTCAGAGGAGTTATTTACACATTAGTTGGAAGAAATGAGTGATGCGCAAGCATCATTGACAGAGGATGTAGATAACAGTGATATGTCTCAGTCAGGCAGCATTACAGACATGGACATACGGTGTGATGATGATGTTGTACCCGCTGCTGCTTCCTTTGTTGATTTGTCAGATACAAGTAAAGCGGTTGATGATGACGATGCGTCTGTGGATGTCACGTGGGTGCCCGCTAGAAGAGAAGAAGAACAGGGGGAAAGTTCAGATGGGGAGACAGAGAGGAGGAGACGAGTTGGAAGCAGGGGGAGGTGGTCGCAAGGAGCTAGTGGCACAGTCAGACAGCATGCATCGGCACCCGGGGTCAGCCAGACAGCACACCAATCAACGCATGCTGTTGCCACCACCAGAATGCCGTCATCGCAGAGCTCAGCAGTGTGGCATTTTTTTTGTGTGTCTGCCTCTGACAACAGCGATGCCATTTGCAACCTGTGCCAAAAGAAACTGAGTTGTGAGAAGTCCAACACCCACCTAGGTACAACTGCTTTGCAAAGTCACATGATCGCACATCGCAAACGCCTATGGGATCAACACATGAGTAGAAGCAGCACTCAAACTCAAAGCCGCCATCCTCCTCCTGGTCAAGCATCTTCAGCCATGTCAACCACTGCTGTCCTCCTTGCCCCCTCTCAACCATCCGCCACTCTGTCTCTCTTCTGGAGCATTTGCTGCTCATCTGCCCACAGTCAGGTGTCTGTCAAGGACATGTTTGAGCGTAAGAAGCCAATGTCACAAAGTCACCCCCTTGCCCGGCGTCTGACAGCTGGCTTGTCTGAACTCTTAGCCCGCCAGCTTTTACCATACAAGCTGGTGGAGTCTGAGGCGTTCCAAAAATTTGTAGCTATTGGGACACCGCAGTGGAAGGTACCCAGACAAAATTTATTTTCACAAAAGGCAATCCCCAACCTGTACTCGTTTGTGCGAAAAGGAAGTAATGGCATGTCTGGCACACAGTGTGGGGGCAAGGGTCCATCTGACCACTGATAGCTGGTCTGCAAAGCATGGTCAGGGCAGGTATATCACCTACACTGCGCATTGGGTAAACCTGCTGATGGCTGACAAGCATGGAATGCGTGGCTCTGCAGAGGGGTTGGTGACACCACCACGACTTGCAGGCAGGCCTGCTGCCACCTCCTCTACTCCTCCTACTCCATCCTCTTCCATAACCTCCACAGCTGAGTCCTCTTCTGCTGCTGCATCTTGGTCCACATCAATGGCACCCCCCCAGCTCCCCAGGTACTATTCCACATCACGGATACGGCAGTGTCACGCCGTCTTGGGGTTGACTTGCCTGAAAGCAGAGAGTCACACCGGACCAGCACTCCTGTCCACCCTGAACGCACAGGTGGATCAGTGGCTGACTCCGCACCAACTGGAGATCGGCAAAGTGGTTTCTGACAACAGAAGTAATTTGGTGGCGGCATTGAAATTGGGCAAGTTGACCCATGTGCCGTGCATGGCACATGTGTGTAATCTGATTGTACAACGCTTTGTGCATAAGTACCCAGGCTTACAGGACGTCCTGAAGCAGGCCAGGAAGGTGTGTGGCCATTTCAGGCGTTCCTACACGGCCATGGCGCACTTTTCCGATATCCAGCGGCAAAACAACATGCCAGTGAGGCGCTTGATTTGCGACAGCCCGACACTTTGGAATTCAACACTCCTAATGTTCGACCGCCTGCTCCAACAAGAAAAAGCTGTTTACGAGTTTTTGTATGACCGGGGTGCTAGGACAGCCTCTGCGGAGCTGGGAATTTGTTTTCCAAGTTACTGGACACTCATGCGCAATGCCTGTAGGCTCATGCGTCCTTTTGAGGAGCGAAGGCACCATCAGCGACATCATACCATTTGTTTTCTTCCTGGAGCGTGCCCTGCGAAGAGTGCTGGATCAGGCCATAGATGAGCGTGAAGAGGAAGAGTTGTGGTCACCGTCACCACCAGAAACAGCCTTATCAGCATCGCTTGCTGGACCAGCGGCAACGCTGGAAGAGGATTGTGAGGAAGAGGAGTCAGAGGGGGAATGTGGCTTTGAGGAGGAGGTGGAAGACCAACCACAACAGGCATCCCAGGGTGCTCGTTGTCACCTATCTGGTACCCGTGGTGTTGTACGTGGCTGGGGGGAAGAAGATACCTTCAGTGAGATCACTGAGGACGAGGAACGGGACATGAGTAGCTCGGCATCCAACCTTGTGCAAATGGGGTCTTTCATGCTGTCGTGCCTGTTGAGGGACCCTCGTATAAAAAAGTTGAAGGAGAATGACCTGTACTGGGTGTGCACGCTACTAGACCCCCGGTATAAGCATAAAGTGCCTGAAATGTTACTGAATTACCGCAAGTCGGAAAGGATGCAGCAGTTCCAAAATAAATTAAAAAGTATGCTTTACACAGCGTATAAGGGTGATGTCACAGCACAACAGGAATCTAACAGGGGAAGAGGTGAAAGTAATCCTCCTCCTCCCACGACCACGCCGGCAAGGACAGGACGCTTTCCAGACATGTTGTTGATGGAGGACATGCAGAGCTTTTTAAGTCCTATGCATCCCCACAGCCCTTCGGGGTCCACCCTCAGAGAACGACTCGACCGACAGGTAGCAGACTACCTCGCCTTAACTGCAGATCTCGACACTCTGAGGAGCGATGAACCCCTTGACTACTGGGTGTGCAGGCTTGACCTGTGGCCTGAGCTATCCCAATTTGCGATAGAACTTTTGGCCTGCCCCGCTTCAAGTTTCCTGTCAGAAAGGACCTTCAGTGCAGCAGGAGGTATTGTCACTGAGAAGAGAAGTCGCCTAGGTCCTCACCTTTATTAAGATGAATGAGGGATGGATCCCGAAGGCACTGACATTGGGCGATACATTCGAGTAAAAAAGGCCTGATGACATGAGCTGCCTTGGGCTAAAAATGGTCCACACGCTGCTGTATTTTATCTTCGAATGCCGGATGACTTGCGTGACTTATCCTCCACCAACTAGGGTTCAAGCCGCAATGTTTTAGGGCACTTTCTGCCTGGGAAACAAACATCAATTTTTCTGGCCGCTGCTACAGCAGCGGCTGCAACAATACCTAATTTTTCAGGCATGTGTACATGCCAAATTTTTTTTGCCTCTGGTGCTGCACTGTGGCTTCAAAAACCACACCACTCATATCTGGTGGCACAGTAGATTGCACTCGCAGTGCCCCAAATTTGAAGTAGCAGGACTGACCAAGCATCTTTTTCTATCTCCCGGTTCCTAAAATCCATGCCATATACACGTCCCCTGGTGCTGCAACAGCCTCTGGGAACCTTACCATGGGTCCCAGACCGCACGTCTTGTAATTCTCTGTCTGGGAAATTATCTATCTATCAAATCTATCTATTTATCTATCAAATCTATCTATCATATCTATCAAATGTATCTATTGCATCTATTGATCTATCTATCTAATCTATGCATCTATCTATCTATCAAATCTATCTATCTCTTGGCCTGACTGTTATCTGACAGCCACTTGTGTTTCAGCCATGCCATCTATTTATCTATCAAATCTATCTATCTATCTATCATATCTATCAAATGTATCTATTGCATCTATTGATCTATCTATCCAATCTATGTATCTATCTATCTATCTATCTATCTATCTATCTATCTATCAAATCTATCTCGTGGCCTGACTGTTATCTGACAGCCACTTGTGTTTCGGCCATGCCATATACATAACCATGCCATATACACGTCCCCTGATAGGGGACGTAACAGGGATTAAACTAATCAGAATAGTACTACTTAACACACCACTCATATCTGGTGGCACAATAGATTGCACGCGCAGTGCCCCAAATTTGAAGCAGGAGGACCAACCAAGCATCTTTTTCCATTTCCTGGTTTCTAAAATCCATGCCATATACACGTCCCCTGGCGCCGCAACTGCCTCTGGGTACCTTACCATGGGTCCCAGACCGCACGTCTTGTAATTCTCTGTCTGGGAAATTATCTATCTATCTATCAAATCTATCTATTTATCTATCAAATCTATCTATCTATCGTATCTATCAAATGTATCTATTGCATCTATTGATCTATCTATCTAATCTATGTATCTATCTATCTATCAAATCTATCTCGTGGCCGGACTGTTATCTGACAGCCACTTGTGTTTCGGCCATGCCAAATACATATCCATGCCATATACATGTCCCCTGATAGGGGACGTAACAGGGATAAAACTGATTAGAATAGTACTCTACTTAACACACCACTCATATCTGGTGGCACAGTAGATTGCACGCGCAGTACCCCAAATTTGAAGTAGGAGGACCGACCAAGCATCTTTTTCCATCTCCCGGTTCCTAAAATCCATGCCATATACACATCCCCTGATAGGGGACGTAACAGGGATTAAACTGATCAGAATAGTACTACTTAACACACCACTCATATCTGGTGGCACAATAGATTGCACGTGCAATGCCCCAAATTTGAAGCAGGAGGACCGACCAAGCATCTTTTTCCATCTCCCGGTTCCTAAAATCCATGCCATATACATGTCCCCTGGCACCGCAACTGCCTCTGGGAACCTTACCATGGGTCCCAGACCGCACTTCTTGTAATTCTTTGTCTGGGAAATTATCTATCTATCAAATCTATCTATTTATCCATCAAATCTATCTATCGATCTATCTATCGTATCTATCAAATTTATCTATTGCATCTATTGATCTATCTATCTAATCTATGTATCTATCTATCTATCTATCTATCAAATCTATCTATCTCGTGGCCAGACTGTTATCTGACAGCCACTTGTGTTTCGGCCATGCCATATACATATCCATGCCATATACACGTCCCCTGATAGGGGACGTAACAGGGATTAAACTGATCAGAATAGTACTCTACTAAACACACCACTCATATCTGGTGGCACAGTAGATTGCGCACGCAGTGCCCCAAATTTGAAGTAGGAGGACCGACCAAGCATCTTTTTCCATCTCCCGGTTCCTAAAATCCATGCCATATACACGTCCCCTGATAGGGGACGTAACAGGGATTAAGCTGATCAGAATAGTACTACTTAACACACCACTCATATCTGGTGGCACAGTAGATTGCACGCGGTGCTCTGACAAAATGCAGAAGGACATTTGGCAGATGGACATTTGGACGACAGACAGAAAGCTAAAGAATGTTCTGATTTCGGCCGCAACTGCCTCTGGGAACTTTATCATGGGTCCCAGACCGCACATCTTGTAATTCTCTGTCTGGGAAATTATTCATCTATCAAATCTATCTATTTATCTATCAAATCTATCTATCTATCGTATCTATCAAATGTATCTATTGCATCTATTGATCTATCTATCTAATCTATGTATCTATCTATCTATCTATCTATCAAATCTATCGATCTCGTGGCCGGACTGTTATCTGACAGCCACTTGTGTTTCGGCCATGCCATATACATATCCATGCCATATACATGTCCTCTGATAGGGGACGTAACAGGGATTAAACTGATCAGAATAGTACTACTTAACACACCACTCATATCTGGTGGCACAGTTGATTGCACGCACAGTGCCCCAAATTTGAAGTAGGAGGACCGACCAAGCATCTTTTTCCATCTCCCAGTTCCTAAAATCCATGCCATAGACACGTCCCCTGATAGGGGACGTAACAGGGATTACACTGATAGGAATAGTACTACTTAACACACCTTATAATAAAGCAGAGAGAGAGTCAATGCAGAGAGAGGAGTCTGAAGAAGAGGAGTCAGAGGAGGAAGGTGGCTTTAAGGAGGTGGAAGACCGAACACAGCAGGTGTACCAGGGGGCTTGTTGTCACCTTTCGGGAACCCTTGGTTTGGAACATGGCTGGGTGGAGGAAGAGACCTTCAATGACATCAGTGAGGACAAGGAACGGGACATGGCTAGCTTGGCATCCAACCTTGTGCAAATGGGGAGTTTGCGGTTGTGCAAATGGACTGTTTGCGGTTGTTTGCGGTGCGTTAAAGAGACAGTCTAGGCCAAAATAAACTTTCATGATTCAGATAGTAATAGATGTAATTTTAAACAATTTTCCAATTTACTTTTATCACCAATTTTGCTTTGTTCTCTTGGTATTCTTAGTTGAAAGCTTAACCTAGGAGGTTCATATGCTAATTTCTTAGACCTTGAAGCCCACCTCTATCAGATTGCATTTTAACAGTTTTTCACCACTAGAGGGTGTAAGTTCACGTATTTCATATAGATAACACTGTGCTCGTGCACGAGAAGTTATCTGGGAGCAGGCACTGATTGGCTAGACTGCAAGTCTGTCAAAAGAACTGAAAAAGGGGCAGTTTGCAGAGGCTTAGATACAAGATAATCACAGAGGTTAAAAGTATATTATTAGAAATGTGTTAGTTATGCAAAACTGGGAAATCGGTAATAAAGGGATTATCTATCTTTTAAAACAATAAAAATTCTGGTGTAGACTGTCCCTTTAAACGGGGAGTTTGGTCTGTCATTGTGAAGCGGGCGTAACCCTTATACTACCTGATCGATACAACATCATACCTGATGTTTTAAAGCACGTTATTCCAAACAATTTAGGAATTTTAGGGGATTTATGCCCTTTATGGCTTAAAACCAGACTCTGCATCAACTATGTAATTTTCCATGGGAGTTTTGCCATGGATCCCCCTCCGACATGCCACAGTCCTGGTGTTAGTCCCCTTGAAACAACTTTTCCATCACTATTGTGGCCAGAAAGAGTCCCTGTGGGTTTTAAAATTCGCCTGCCTATTGAAGTCAATGGCGGTTCGCCCATTCGTAAACAGTTGCGGAAGTTCGTGTCCGCCGTTCGCAAATGCAAATTTTTAGGTTCGCGACATCACTAGTTATCGACAGCTGAAGGTGATGTCACAGGCAGAGGATGTGGTAGTAACGACAGCGTTCCAATGCTGAACTGAAGAGAAGAAATCCTGAGAACAGGTAAGTAAATACAAATGGCTGTAAACCCGACCAGAGGCTAAGTAAGCAGCTGTAACATCAATACCAAGCAAGGTATTGATGTTACACTGCTGTATTTAAGGACAGCAGTTGAAAATGGGAGGAAAATGGAAGTAAGAAGGTTAACGTCTCTTAAAGGGACATAATATGTTACAAGTTTGTATGCATCCCTGAACAGTAGAGTCTTTAGGGAGCGCTTGAAGCTTTCACAACTAGGGGAGAGTCTTGTGGAGCGAAGCAGAGAGTTCCACAAGATGGGAGTCAGTCTGGAGAAGTCCTGTAAGTGGGAGTGTGTGGAGGTAACAAGAGAGGAGGAGAGTAGGAGGTCATGAGCAGAGCAAAGGGGATGGGAGGGAGAGTATCTGGAGACAAGGTCTGAGATATAGGGGGAGCAGTGCAGTTGAGGGCTTTGTATGTCAGAGTAAGATTTTTGTGTTTAATCCTGGAGGCAAGAGGAAGCCAGTGAAGGGATTGGCAGAGAGGTGCAGCAGATGAAGAGCGAAGTGTAATGAAGATGACCCTGGCAGAGGCATACATTATGGATTGTAAAGGAGCTCGGAGGCAGCTGGGGAGACCAGAGAGGACAGAGTTGCAGTAATCGAGGTGGGAAAGGATGGAAGAGTGGGTTAAAATCTTAGTTGTGTCTTGTGTAAGGAAATGTCTAATTTTAGAGATGTTTTTAAGGTGGAAGTGGCAGGATTTAGCCAAGGACTGAATATGAGGAGTGAAAGAAAGTTCTGAGTCAAGTGTGACCCCAAGACATTGGGCATGCGTGGTAGGGGTAATGATGGAGTTGTTGACAGTTATAGAGAGATTGGGGGTGGAGATTTTAGAAGAAGGAGGGAAAAAAGGAGCTCAGTTTTGGAGAGATTTAGCTTGAGGTAGTGAGATGACATCCAGTAAGAGATGTGAGAAAGACAGTTAGTGACACGGGTTAGCAAGGAAGGAGATAAGTCTGGTGCAGAGAAGTTGATTTGGGTGTCGTCTGCATACAAATGATATTGAAACCATGGGACTTTATTAGGGAACCTAATGATGATATGTAGATTGAGAAGAGAAGGGGACTGAGGACAGAGCTTTACGGTACCCCAACAGAAAGTGGTGATGGGGCAGAGGAGGCCCCAGAGAATTCTACATTAAAGGTACCGTTTGACAGGTAGGAAGAGAACCACGAGAGGGCTGTGTCACAAATGCCGAAGGAGTGGAGAGTTTGGAGCAAAAAGAGGGTGGTCAACAGTATCAAAGTCTGCGGAGAGATCAAGGAGGATAAGCAGAGAGAAGTAGCTTTTTTATTTTGCTGTAAGTAGGTCATTGGTAACCTTAATGATTGCTGTCTCTGTGGAGTGATGGGGATGAAATCCAGATTGCAGTGGGTTGAGGAGGGAGTTTAATGTAAAAAATGGGATAGGCGTGCATATACTAGCTTTTCGAGAAGCTTTGAGGCAAGAGGGAGTAAGGAAATAGGGTGGTAGTTGGATGGGGAGGTTGGATAGAGAGAAGGTTCTTTGAGGATAGGTGTGGCAAGTGCATGTTTCAGAGATGAGGGAAATATATCAGTGCTGAGGTAAAGGTTGAAAATGTGGTGAGTATAGGGATAAGGGTAGAAGAGAGGAAGGGGAGCAGCTTTAAGGGGATAGGGTCAAGAGGACAGGTAGTGAGGTGAGAGCTCAGTATAAGTGCTGAAACTTCTTCCTCAGTAACAGGGGAGAAAGAGCTAAATTTATGGCTATGTGGGTTGTGGTTGATTGCAAGCGTTTGAGGGGGTGAGAGAAAGGAAGTATGTTGAGAGCTGATTTCATTTCTGACGGAGTCGATTTTGTTATTGAACTGGCTGGTAAAGTCTTGATCTGACAGAGAAGTTGTATTAGGTGGTGGGGGTGGACAGAGAAGAATATTAAAAGTGGAGAACAGATGTTTTTGGGTTTGAAGAA
The DNA here is from genome assembly GCF_027579735.1 of Bombina bombina. NCBI lineage: Eukaryota > Metazoa > Chordata > Amphibia > Anura > Bombinatoridae > Bombina > Bombina bombina. The sequence continues at coordinate 264,217,834 of NC_069500.1, read as the reverse complement.
AGATTAGAGATAAGAGTAGAGAAGTAATGTTGCTTGTAGAGATTAAGGACAGATTAGTAGGAATTCAACATGAACTTGTAATGAAGGAAATCAGCTAAACTCAGAGATTTTCTCCAGTGCCGCTCAGCAGAACGGGAACATCTGCATAGGTACCGTGTCAGAAGAGTATGCCAGGGCTGAGGATGAGTGTGTGATTTCCAAGCAATGGTAATAGGGGCCAAATTGTCAAGGACCGATGTTAGTGTGGAATTATAGTGGCAGATAGATTGGTAAGGGCAGGAAAAGGAGGAGATGGATGAGAGGAGAGGTTTGAGGGAATTAGCAAGGTGTTGCTGATCTAATGACATTATGCTTCTGTGAAGTTTGGTGTGAGGAGTAGAAGGAGGGAGAGTTGTAGGGAGGGATGAGATGTTGCAAGTGTGGAGATGGTGGTCAGAAAGAGTAAAAGGAGAGTTTGTGAATTTTGAAATAGTGCATTGATAGCTAAAGATCAGGTCAAGGGAGTGACCATCTTTGTGAGTTGGAGAGTTATTCCATTGTGACAAACCGAAAGAGGAAGTGCGTTGCAGAAGTTGTTTTGCAGAGGAGGTAGTGGGATTTTCAAGAGGGATGTTGAAATCGCCAAGAATAAGGGCAGGGGTGCCTGAGGAGAGGAAATAAGGTAGCCAGGCAGCCAAGTGATCTAGAAATTGAGTTGAGGAGCCAGGGGGTCAGTATATGACTGCAACACATATAAAGGGAGTGCAGAATTATTAGGCAAGTTGTATTTTTGAGGATTAATTTTATTATTGAACAACAACCATGTTCTCAATGAACCCAAAAAACTCATTAATATCAAAGCTGAATAGTTTTGGAAGTAGTTTTTAGTTTGTTTTTAGTTATAGCTATTTTAGGGGGATATCTGTGTGTGCAGGTGACTATTACTGTGCATAATTATTAGGCAACTTAACAAAAAACAAATATATACCCATTTCAATTATTTATTTTTACCAGTGAAACCAATATAACATCTCAACATTCACAAATATACATTTCTGACATTCAAAAACAAAACAAAAACAAATCAGTGACCAATATAGCCACCTTTCTTTGCAAGGACACTCAAAAGCCTGCCATCCATGGATTCTGTCAGTCTTTTGATCTGTTCACCATCAACATTGCGTGCAGCAGCAACCACAGCCTCCCAGACACTGTTCAGAGAGGTGTACTGTTTTCCCTCCTTGTAAATCTCACATTTGATGATGGACCACAGGTTCTCAATGGGGTTCAGATCAGGTGAACAAGGAGGCCATGTCATTAGATTTTCTTCTTTTATACCCTTTCTTGCCAGCCACGCTGTGGAGTACTTGGACACGTGTGATGGAGCATTGTCCTGCATGAAAATGATGTTTTTCTTGAAGGATGCAGACTTCTTCCTGTACCACTGCTTGAAGAAGGTGTCTTCCAGAAACTGGCAGTAGGACTGGGAGTTGAGCTTGTCTCCATCCTCAACCCGAAAAGGCCCCACAAGCTCATCTTTGATGATACCAGCCCAAACCAGTACTCCACCTCCACCTTGCTGGCATCTGAGTCGGACTGGAGCTCTCTGCCCTTTACCAATCCAGCCACGGGCCCATCCATCTGGCCCATCAAGACTCACTCTCATTTCATCAGTCCATAAAACCTTAGAAAAATCAGTCTTGAGATATTTCTTGGCCCAGTCTTGATGTTTCAGCTTGTGTGTCTTGTTCAGTGGTGGTCGTCTTTCAGCCTTTCTTACCTTGGCCATGTCTCTGAGTATTGCACACCTTGTGCTTTTGGGCACTCCAGTGATGTTGCAGCTCTGAAATATGGCCAAACTGGTGGCAAGTGGCATCTTGGCAGCTGCACGCTTGACTTTTCTCAGTTCATGGGCAGTTATTTTGCGCCTTGGTTTTTCCACACGCTTCTTGCGACCCAGTTGACTATTTTGAATGAAACTCTTGATTGTTCGCTGATCACGCTTCAGAAGCTTTGCAATTTTAAGAGTGCTGCATCCCTCTGCAAGATATCTCACTATTTTTTACTTTTCTGAGCCTGTCAAGTCCTTCCTTTGACCCATTTTGCCAAAGGAAAGGAATTTGCCTAATAATTATGCACACCTGATATAGGGTGTTGATGTCATTAGACCACACCCCTTCTCATTACAGAGATGCACATCACCTAATATGCTTAATTGGTAGTAGGCTTTCGAGCCTATACAGCTTGGAGTAAGACAACATGCATAAAGAGGATGATGTGGTCAAAATACTCATTTGCCTAATAATTCTGCACTCCCTGTAGAGAGGAAAGAGAATAAGCAAATCATGTGGGTTTCGAATGAGGAAAATGTGAGGGAAGAGATGGGATGTATTTGTTGGAAGGTGCAACGAGAGGAAAGTGAAATACCTACACCACCTACTTGTCTATTATCATACCTAGGAGTGTGGCTGAAGTGGAGACCCCCATGTGACAGAGCAGCAGTGGATGCTGTGTCTAGGGGAGAGAGACAGGTTTCTGTTAGAGCCAGAAGGTTGAGGGAGCAGGAGATAAAGAGGTCATGTATAGAAGTGAGCTTGTTGCAAACAGAGTGAGATTTCCAGAGTGCACAAGTAAAAGGGGTAGTGGCTTTAGATGCAAGAGGAATGTGAGTAAGGTTACCAGAGCTTTGTTTTCTGAGTCTATGTAACGGTACACATGGATGTGCACGGCTAGGAAATTGTTGGGGACCAGGATTAGGGGAGATGTCACCTCACCAGCAGCTAATATAAGTAAGAGTGAGAGTGACATGAGATGAGATACAGATTTGCAGTAATGTTTTTGAGGCGAGGTGCAGGGGGGAAAGTACAAAAGTAAGGAGAGTTTAAGAGAGATGGGCTAATGAACAGTGCAGGTGGTGAGGGGGAAGGGGTAATTGAATAAAGTAGTTTGTTATAGAGACAAGAGGTAGCAAAAAGGAATATAAAGATATTGAGCATTTTTATAAAAGTGGGAACCAATTAAACACATAAGACACAGTATTACAGCAGCACTTGCATAAGGAAACAATGAGATACATAAAACACAATATTACAAGTGCTTGCCTTGTGTCTTGCCCCTTGTCCAATTCTTGTATAACTCTTATATTAGTTCCTCACTTATAAAAATGTTCACTTATAATTCTTGTATAATTCTTATATTAGTGCCTCACTTATAAAAATGTTCACTTATAATTCTTGTATAGTTCATATATTAGTGCCTCACTTATAAAAATGTTCACTTATAATTCTTGTATAGTTCTTATATTAGTGCCTCACTTATAAAATGTTCACTTATAATTCTTGTATAATTCTTATGTTAGTGCCTCACTTATAAAATGTTCACTTATAATTCTTGTATAATTCTTATATTAGTGCCTCACTTATAAAATGTTCACTTATAATTCTTGTATAATTCTTATATTAGTGCCTCACATATAAAATGTTCACGTATAATTCTTGTATAATTCTTATATTAGTGCCTCACTTATAAAATGTTCACTTTAGAAATATGAACATATGCTATTGTAACAATGCATACTGTCCAGGCAATGCACCCCCAGTGCAATCCACAGCCCAATCTAGTGTTAAATATATAGGCAGGGCAGTCAGCTGGGTCCACTTAATTACTTAATTAATAAGTCAATAAGACAATTTAAAAGGCCAATTGAAAGTTAAATTCTGGTCAGATCAGGGTGAGATAAGTTAAGATAAACAAAACAGTAAAAATTTTGAGGAGGTGGGAGCAATGGCATATAACAGCTATAAATTTAAGAATAATAGCAGGTATTGATAAGGATTGGACATCACATGGCAATTAAAAAAACAGAAGTAAGACATTGGGATAACATTACAATAAATGCAGGACTAAATCAAAACCTAAAATAATTTGCTCAATATACATATACACATAACAAAAGAGAGTTACAGGAGAGGAGAGGGCACTAGAATGCAGCGAATAGGTTGCAGATGAGCAGGGATACTATTCACATACCAAAAGAGTTACAGGACAGGAGAGAGCATTAGAAGGCAGTGGATAGGTTGCAGATGAGCAGGGATACTATTCATTTGGTATGAAATCTGTCAAACTTATAGATTTGTACATTATATCTCAGAATTTAACATACAAGCTGTTTTCAAACAAACACCTAGATTACAAGTTTTGTGTTAGAGGCTATGCAGTGCTAACGAGCAGTTTATGCTCACAGCTCACATACAGACAGCACTGGTATTACGGGTTTTTACAAACCAGACAAGAAGTGAGCGTTGAGCAAAATTTAGCTCATTACTGCACTCCAATACCAGCGCTGCTTACGTTAGCGGTCAGCTGGTGTAACGTGCTCGTGCACAATTTCCCCATAGGAATCAATGGGGAGAGCAGGCTGAAAAAAAGTCTAACACCTGCAAAAAAGCAGCGTAATGCTCCTTAACGCAGCCCCATTGATTCCTATGGGGAAATAAAATTTATGTCTACACCTAACACCATAACATGAACCCGAGTCTAGACACCCCTAATCTTACACTTATTAACCCCTAATCTGCCGCCCCCGACATCGCCGCAACCTACATTATATTATTAACCCCTAATCTGCCGCTCCGGACAGCGCCGCCACCTACATTATACTTATGAACCCCTAATCTACTGCCCCCAACGTTGCCGCCACTATAATAAACATATTAACCCCTAAACTGCTGCACTCCTGCATTGCAAGCATTAGTTTAAGATTATTAACCCCTAATCTGCCGTCCCTAATGTCGCCGACACCTACCTACATTTATTAACCCCTAATCTGCCACCCCCAACGTCGCCGCCACTATTCTAAATTTATTAACCCCTAAACCTAAGTCTAACCCTAACCCTAACACCCCCTAACTTAAATATAATTTAAATAAATCTAACTAAAATTACTATAATTAACTAAATTATTCCTATTTAAAACTAAATACTTACCTGTAAAATAAACCCTAAGCTAGCTACAATATAACTAATAGTTACATTGTAGCTATCTTAGGATTTATTTTTATTTTACAGACAAGTTTGTATTTATTTTAACTAGGTAGAATAGTTACTAAATAGTTATTAACTATTTAATAACTACCAAGATAAAATAAAGACAAATTGACCTGTAAAATAAAACCTAACCTAAGTTACATTAACACCTAACACTACACTATAATTAAATTAATGCCCTAAACTAAATACAATTAAATACAATTAAATAAAATTAGCTAAAGTACAAAAAAAAAAAATTACAGAAAATAATAAACAAATTACAAGATTTTAAAAATAATTACACCTAATCTAATCCCCCTAACAAAATAAAAAAGCCCCCCCCAAAATAAAAAAGCCCTACCCTACACTAAATTACAAATAGCCCTTAAAAGGGCCTTTTGCGGGGCATTGCCCCAAAGTAATCAGCTCTTTTACCTGTAAAAAAAATTACAAATCCCCCCAACATTAAAACCCACCACCCACACAACCAACCCTACTCTAAAACCCACCCTATACCCCCTTAAAAAAACCTTATACTAACCCTTTGAAGATCACCTAACCGGGAGAAGTCTTCACCCAATCGGGCCGAAGTCCTCAACAAATCCGGCAGAAGTGGTCCTCCAGACAGGCAGAAGTCTTCATCCAGACGGCATCTTCTACCTTCATCCATCCAGAGCAGAGCGGGTCCATCTTCAATACATCGGACGCGGAGCATCCTCTTCTTTCCACGGCAACTGAAGAATGAAGGTACCTTTAAGTGACGTCATCCAAGATAGCGTCCCTTAGATTCCAATTGGCTGATAGAATTCTATCAGCCAATCAGAATTAAGGTAGAAAAAATCCTATTGGCTGATGCAATCAGCCAATGGGATTGAGCTGGCATTCTATTGGCTGATTGGAACAGCCAATAGAATGCAATCTCAATCCTATTGGCTGATTGCATCAGCTAATAGGATTTTTCCTACCTTAATTCTGATTGGCTGATAGAATTCTATCAGCCAATCGGAATCTAAGGGACGCCATCTTGGATGACGTCACTTAAAGGAACCTTCATTCTTTAGTTGCCGTGGAAAGAAGAGGATGCTCCGTGTCGGATGTCTTGAAGATGGACCCGCGCCGCGCCGGATGGATGAAGATAGAAGATGTCGTCTGGATGAAGACTTCTGCCCATCTGGAGGACCACTTCTACCCGTCTGGAAGACCACTTCTGCCGGATTCGTTGAGGACTTTGGCCCGGTTGGGTGAAGACTTTTCCCGGTAAGGTGATCTTCAAGGGGTTAGTGTTAGATTTTTTTAAGGGGGTATTGGGTGGGTTTTAGAGTAGGGTTGGTTGTGTGGGTGGTGGGTTTTAATGTTCGGGGGGATTTTTAATTTTTTTCAGGTAAAAGAGCTGATTACTTTGGGGCAATGCCCCGCAAAAGGCCTTTTTAAGGGCTATTTGTAATGTAGTGTAGGGTAGGGCTTTTTTATTTTGTTAGGGGGATTAGATTAGGTGTAATTAGTTTAAAAATCTTGTAATTTGTTTATTATTTTCTGTAATTTAGTGGGGGGTTTTTTTGTACTTTAGCTAATTTTATTTAATTGTATTTAATTGTATTTAGTTTAAGGAATTAATTTAATTATAGTGTAGTGTTAGGTGTAATTGTAACTTAGGTTAGGTTTTATTTTACAGGTCAATTTGTCTTTATTTTATCTAGGTAGTTATTAAATAGTTAATAACTATTTAGTAACTATTCTACCTAGTTAAAATAAATACAAACTTGCCTGTAAAATAATGTTAGGGACGGCAGATTAGGGGTTAATAATATTTAACTAATGTTTGCAAGGCAGGAGTGCGGCGGTTTAGGGGTTAATATATTTATTATAGTGGTGGCGATGTCCGGTTCGGAAGATTAGGGGTTCCATTTTTTATTTTAGTGTTTGCGATGTGGGAGGGCCTCGGTTTAGGGGTTAATAGGTAGTTTATGGGTGTTAGTGTACTTTTTAGCACTTTAGTTAAGAGTTTTATGCTACGGCGTTGTAGTGTAAAACTCTTAACTACTGACTTTAAAATGCGGTACCAGTCTTGACAGGAGAAAGTCTACCGCTCACTTTTTGGCAGACTCGTAATACCGGAGCTGTGCAAGTCCCATTGAAAAAATAGGATACGCAATTTACGTAAGTGGATTTGCGGTATTTCCAAGTCTGGCCAAAAAAGTGAGTGGTGAGCCTGTGGCCTCTAGTTATCAATGTCTGTCGGACCTGATCCGACAGTGCGGATCAGGTCCGACAGACATTGCTGAATACGGCGAGCAATACGCTCGCCGTATTCAGCATTGCACCATCGGGTTGATTTCCAGCGATGTCTGTCCGCCTGCTCAGAGCAGGTGGACAGGTTATGGAGCAGCGGTCTTGCCAGAAACACGGGGCATCAAGCTCCATTCGGAGCTTGATACATATGCCCCTGTACCTTCAAACTTGTAATACCAGCGGGCGTTAAAAAGCAGCGTTGGGACCGGCCAACGCTGCTTTTTAAGCCTAACGCACAACTCGTAATCTAGCTGTATGAAAATTATCCATCTATAAATGCTACTAAGTATCATCTCATTATCTGCAAGAGTAGGTAGAAAACCATTAAGCTGTTAAAAATTCAAGGTCACTCTGGAATTTCTGAAGTATAAAGCCGATCCTGCTACAGTGTCCAGTCATCAATTATATATTGTAACACCAGATTATCAGAAAATTCTAAAAACAGTTAATTTATAATATTCTACAATACATCAAAAAATGCAAACATCTAAAAGCAGCTAATATACTGTATTACAATGTAAGCCCTGGAGATCTGCAGTGTATCCTTTTGGCATATAGTACACTTTAAACTGGAAGCTGAAAAGAAGAAATGTGCTCAAGTAAATAATTAATTGCATTTTTTTGCATCGCCCTATAGTACATTGCCCCTTACTCTGTTTAATCAGGGAAAGTATATATATATTTTTTGTTATTTGCTGTGTGCAAATCTTCCTTGTACACTCTAGTTGTATGTATGTGACTGGGAAATAAAGCCACTATTTACCATATATTTGCCTCACAGCACATCATGCAGAATTCACTCTGCAGCTCAAATGCTTTCATATATAAAACTAGGAAGGTCTGATCCATGAACAGCAATCTTCTCATTTACATGCAATTGAAATTCAGCACACACTGTGACTTGCATGCTTTTACCTTAAAAATAGAGTTATTGGGAAATGGCCTATCAAGCTGTTTCATGCCCATTCATAAAGAGGAACCATTGAGTATATAACTCCTTTTTTTTTTTAAGAAAGACACAATAAAATATTATAAGATTACAAAGCCAACTTTGTGGAATTATTTTAATGAAATAGAAGAATGGGCAACAAATGGAGTTTTTCATGGGTCTGTGAAGAATCTTTTTGTATACTGTACTGCTAGACACCTGTGGTAGACAAATAGTTTGGCTTTGTGCATACTCATTTGCTTATCATGGTGAACAATTAAAAGTGTGTGTTTATTTCTATATTTGTGTGTAAATGCTCAAATACATGTGTGAAAAACACATCAAAAGACTAAAAAAAATGACAGCACTTAAGAATGTTATTTCATTATTCAGGTACAGATTACAATTTTAACATAGTTTCCAATTTACTTCTATTATCAAATTTGCTTCGTTCTCATGTTATTCTTTGTTGAACAGATACCTAGATAGGTAGCGTCATGCCTGAAGCACTACATGACAGGAAATAGTGCTGTCATCTAGTGCTCTTGCTAATGAAAGATGTTGCAAAATTGCTGCCATATAATGCGGCAGACATATGCACACTCCTAAGCTTACATCCCTGCTTTTCAACAAAAAAAATTTGATAATAGAAGTAAAATTGTTTAAAATTGTATATTCTAAGTCATGACAGAAAATGTTTTGGGTTTTATGTCATTTTCTACTCCATATCTCATGTTGCTTTATGAGAAATATCAGCAGCTTTTCAAATCTGCGGAAATGTTGTCCCTCTGGTAGAGAGTAAATATATGTTTAACTACTTATACTAAAATGTAAGTGGTTAATTGTATCACCTTGTTTGCTGAATGTTTGGCTAAATTCTAAAGAGCCTTAGATACCAAGCAATTTTGAGAATCATAACTAAAAAAAAGTGTTTTATTTCCGCCGGTAATCATCATCATCAGAGGAATATATCAGCATAATTTTGTTCAGAAACTCTTTAGACAGTGTGATTACAGACAATGGGGCCTATCTATCAAGCTCCGAACGGACCTTGATGGCCCGTGTTTCTGGCGAGTCTTCAGACTCGCCAGAAACACAAGTTATGGAGCAGCGGTCACAAATCCGCTGCTCCATAACCCTGTCCGCCTGCTCTGAGCAGGCGGACATGAATCACCAGAATTCAACCTGATCAAGTACGATCGGGTTCATTGAGACCCCCTGCTGGCAGCCCATTGGCCGCGAGTCTGCAGGGGGCAGCGTTGCACCAGCAGCTCTTGTGAGCTGCTGGTGCAATGCTGAATACGGAGAGTGCATTCCTCTTCGCATTCAGGAATGTCTTGCGGACATTTGATAAATAGACCCCAATGTGAAGAGGAGATAGTACTCTTTATCAAATCGATATAAAGCACAAAATGTACTTGCATGAGAAACAAATTGTGCACGGATAACATTTGGTTTAGCACTACAGAAAGTTTAAATCTTTTATATATATATGAAAAAAGTTACGGCTAGATTACGAGTTGTGCGTTAGGGTTAAAAAGCAGCGTTAAGAGGTCCTAATGCTGCTTTTTTCCTAACGCTGCTATTACGAGTCTTGAAATGACAGGCTTACCGCTCACTTTTTTGATCAGATGCGAAAATACCGCAAATCCACTTACGTCAATTGCGTATCCTATATTTTCTATGGGACTTGCATAACACCAGTATTACGAGTCTAGCCAAAATTGAGGGGTACAGCCTCTCCTGTCAAGACTGATATCGCATTTAAAAGTCAGTAGTCAAGAGTTTTATGGGCTAACGCCGTAACATAAAACTCTTAACTAAAGTGCTAAAAAGTACACTAACACCCATAAACTACCTATTAACCCCTAAACCGAGCCCCCCACATCGCAAACACTAAAAAAATATTTTTAACCCCTAATCTGCCGAACCGGCCATCGCCGCCACTATAAAAAATATATATATTAACCCCTAAACTGCCGCCCTCCCGCATCGCAAACACTAGTTACATTTTATTAACCCTTAATCTGCCATCCCTAACATCGCCGACACCTACCTACATTTATTAACCCCTAACCTGCCGCCCCCAACATCGCTGCAATTAAATGTATTAACCCCTAAATCTAAGTCTAACCCTAACACCCCCCTAACTTAAATATAATTGAAATAAATCTAAATAAAATTACTATCATTCACTAAATTATTCCTATTTAAAACTAAATACTTGCCTATAAAATAAACCCTAAGATAGCTACCATATAACTAATAGTTACATTTTAGCTAGCTTAGGGTTTATGTTTATTTTACAGGCAAGTTTGTATTTATTTTAACTAGGTAGAATAGTTATTAAATAGTTATTAACTATTTAACCCCTTAATGACCACAATGTACCCTGTATGTCACTGGTCGTTAAGGGTTTTTTCAGGACATAATAGCACAAGTCTAGCAAGAACACGCTATTAATGCCCTCCCTCCAGAAGGCTTTGTGGAATAGAGCAGTTTCAACGCTGGTGGCAAGACCACGTTATAAAACAATCAAGTCCCAAAAAAAGGCCAGCGACATACAGGGTACGTTGCTGGTCCTTAAGGGGTTAATAGCTACCAAGTTAAAATAAATTCAAATTTACCTGTAAAATAAATCCTAAACTAAGTTACAATTACACCTAACACTACACTATAATTAAATTAATTACCTAAACTAATTACAATTAAATACAAATACACAAATTATCTAAAGTACGGAAACCCCCCCCCCCACTAAATTAAAGAAAATAATAAAATAATTACATGTTTTTTAAACTAATTACACCTAATCTAATCCCCCTAATAAAATAAAAAGCCCCCCAAAATAATAAAAAGCCCTACCCTATACTAAATTACAAATAGCCCTTAAAAGGGCCTTTTGCGGGGCATTGCCCCAAAGTAATCAGCTCTATTACCTGTAAAAAAAATACAATACCCCCCCCCCAACATTAAAACCCACACACCCAACCCTACTCTAAAACCCACCCAATACCCCCTTAATAAAACCTTTTTAAAATTAATTTAAAATTTAAATGTACCCATTCACATGTAAATTTTAACCTTTCTATCCCTTTAATATTAACCAAGAAAAACATAAATCTGTTTCTGTTAAATATAGGGATTTTTGTGATGTGAGAAGAAAGGAATGAGCCAACATCCACCAAGATAACCTTATTACATTCCTATTGATTTTGTTCCTGATAATCCAGTAATTATTTTTGGAAGAATATTTCCTTTATCTGGTCCTGAGTTGCAACACCTTGAAGAAAATGTAGCTAAAGGATTTATTCTTCCATCCACCCCTCCAGCTAGAGCCAGGAATATTTTTTTTGTAGAAAAGAAAGATGCTGTTTTAAGACCGTGGCCTCTAGTTATCAAGCTCCATAAGGCCTCTGTTTCTCCGTGGCCTCTGTTTCTGGCGAGTCTTCAGACTTTCCAGAAACAGCAGTTATGAAGCAGCGGTCACAAAGACCGCTGCTCCATAACCTGTCGGACAGTCATCGCAGGAAATCAACCCGATCGAGTACGATCGGGTTGATTGACACCCCCCTGCTGGCAGCCTATTGTCTGCAGGGGATGGCATTGCACCAGCAGCTCTCGTATTCAGTGAGGTCTGGCGAACCTGATCCGCAGTGTCGGATCAGGTCCACCAGACCTTAATAACTAGAGGCCCATGTGTGGATTATAGAGCCATTAACAGTATTACTATTAGGACTCTGTAATGCTCCAGCTACTTTTCAGCATTTTTAAATTACATTTTTAAAGACCTATTGGATTAATCTATTGTTATCTACCTGGATATCATTACGCTTTTCTCCCCCACTCAAGACACTCATGTGGACCATGTCAGGTTCTTATTGTCTAGATTATAGTCTAAACCTATGTTTGCAAAGTTGGAAATTTGTAAATTTTCAGTTCCTTCTGTGCAATTCTTGGTGTCAATATTCTGTTTCTTCTGTGGGATTTGTGGGCTTCACTTTGTCTTCTAATCACATCATGATGGACCCAAAGAAATTGTTTGTAATTATTAAATGATCAGTTCCTGCTTATTAGAAGACAGTACAAATGTTTATTGGTTTAGCTATTTCCTGTAGAAATTTTATCAGAAATTTGTCAGGTACTATTGCCCCTATCACTCAGCTTCCCCCTGGAGGCAAGCTACTTTTTTGTGGCTTTTGACAAATTAAATACTTTATTTGCTTCTGTTCAAATCCTGATCCTACCAGAACCTAGGGGTTGAACCTTATTCAGCAGGTTACTAGGTTGTTGCCTTTCCTATGAGCCACTGGAGAACTTTGAGCTGAAAGCTACTTGTTACAAATTAGTCTGTTTTTCTTTACACTCTAGCTTGACCTGCAGCTGTGGCTCATTTTGCAATCAACCTCAGACTGTTTAAATCCAGCCTTTTCATGTAATCCCTGCCATTTATAGGACTAGCCTCCTGGGTGTGTTGTATTCTGTCTATTCTGGATGGTTTTGTGTCCTGTTTATGCTGGATTATCATTGCTGACTACTTTGGATCTGACTATGCTTTTGTCTTGTGTTTTTGTATTTCGCTGCCTGATTATGTTTTGACCCTTAACTAGCCTGACTGACTTTTTGATTGCTGTTTCTGTACCTTTGTTGCTTTCCTGTTCCAGAACAATATCTGCCTGAGCTCACCTATGCCTGGAACCTTAGTTACCGTCTACTACTATAAACTCTCCTAGCAACTTGGATGCCACATTAGCTGAAACCACATAGTAACCAGGAATAGAAAAGGGGAACCTTGCTGCTGGGCTGTCATTGTATAAATGGGCCACAATGTTATTGGACCTAACTGAGGTTCTGCGAGCCATCACTTTTCAGGGACAATTAATTGGAAACTTGTATTTTTATGGTAACTTCACAATGAGAATCACGGTTTACTTTTAGTTCCAGCAACTAGCGCTTAAGCAAGAAAACTTTACTTTCAACTTGTAATATGAGTGCACAGATGCTCGCTATACACTTTTGGTATGGATTTCACTTGAGTGCAATTTATGCTAGAAATCTTGCACAAAAAACACTAGACTTAAAAAATAAAGTTACTCTAAACATACATGTTATTTAAAGCTCTCAATTTAATCCAACGGGCTCAAGCCCATTAAAAAAAATCACAAAATTCACCATTGTATTGCGAGTGGATTTTTGAAGATAAATTATTTGATTGACACCGCAATTGGCTATTTAAACCATGCACCTTGTCTATAGGGTAATTTGCTTATTTGGCTGGAATGTATCTGAGGTCTCGCAAAAGCTAGTAATTGGTGAGTTTTCCATTATTTTTTAAATTTAAAAAACCCACAGATATTCTGATCAATTAGAATGGGGGAACAAATTGGGAAATATCATATAGATAGGGTAAAAAAAAAACACATTTATTAATTTATCAGATAATCTTTTTTTATCACAATTCTGTAGATAAAATCTAATCTGCCTACAGAAATGTTCCACACCTTAAACTTTAAACTCGGGTTCTGTTATCTCATTGTCTGCTATAACCATTTATCACAACTTGATTATTGTTGATGTTAATCTCAGTAACATCAATGCAGTAGCAACATTTCTCAATAGACCCCATTTTAAAATATGAAAATATTTTATTAAAAGTCTTTTTGTTGATTCTAAAAGAGATTTACCTCTACAAAAAAAAAAGTTATTTTTATTGAGTTCATGTAGGCGTGTCACTTCACACCACCAGAAGTGCATGAGTTGACTTTTTTTTTTAGTGATGGAGAGAACAGGTGTGCACAAACAAGCAATTCCTGTTAGTTTCAAAATCAATTTAACTTAATTTTTTTCATCCAAAATGAATACAAAATGCCGTATGGGGTGGGGGGCAGGGATATCAAAATGTGTCATCAGAAAGTAATGGTTGGAGTTTCTCTGTTTGAAGATCACACCACACCAACTTCTTCCTTGTTAGGCATGGGCTGTGCTTGCCAGGTACTTCACCACTGTAAACACAGATATCAGTACAAGTCAAACATTTTAATGGAACTGACATTTATTATAATGAAACCGGGTCCCACATCAAAAAGAACAATGTTTCAATCTCACAATGAGAAGCATGACTAAGATCTGTACATTTCAATGTTGGACCCTGTATTATTAATATAAAAGTAAGTTTGGCTGGAGTGATATCTGTTTATGCCTTTTCTAGCTGCAAGCTTTAGCATTAAACTTCTGCATTATTTCAACATGGTAACATTTTTGTTGTTGTTAAATGTTATATATTCTTGTTGTAGACATGTTAATAGTAAATCTCTTTAACTTAGCTCCCTAGATACAAGATTATTAGTACATGTAACTTGCTACTAACAAATATAGGCAATTCATTATACTGTGATTAGTTATTCAATATTTATCTATTTTAGATACTGTTTCTACTTATGAATACATAAATTATTGTCATCCAAGGTTAAATACACAACCATCAGGGATATTAAATCAGTCCTTGCATACATATTGGATATGTGAACCTAAATGCACTTACAGATTCACGTTTATGAATAATGCATGAATATTATTATTTCAGGAAAATACAATATATTGTATTAAAATGTATGGGATTTCATCTCGATTAAATTAGTATTTTGATTTTTTTTATTAAAACAGGAGGTGTGAAATTAATAATTTCTCTGGAGAGCAAAACAAATGTCTTTGTTGCACAATACTATAAACAAATGCTTGAAATGAATAATATAACATGTTTTTTGCTGAATGTTTTTATTTTGGACAAATAAATGATTTCCACATTGACTGTGTTTGGCAGATATGGGTTTCAGTAAGACAAGATACATTGTATGTGTTGGATGCATTTTATATATGCCAGATGTTTTTTTTTCACCAAATACAATCAGGGTATAGGTGCCCATTTATCAAACTGTCAGCCGTCTGTTTAGGTTTTATCCTGTGTCAAATAACACAAACAAATCATAATTCAAAGCTATCAAACTGTCAAAATAGCATCTTATTTGGGTTACAGTACTGATGCGCAAGTGTGATTTGTAAGTGATCAATTCAAGCTATCTTGTTGCGAGCCTGGCCTTGTGATCCTTACAATGCTCACAATTTCAAATTTATGATTCTCCAATGAGTATAATTGCATCAAAAATCACATGTCCCTTGGGGACTTTTACATTTGGCACCTTTGAAGACACAAACAGCAGGGGAATCAACAGGAATCAGACTCACATCTAGTAGAGCAAACAATAGAAAAAGATAGAAAAAACAACAACATTAGTTTCCTAGAGGTGAAGGTGTCATGCCCAGATACAAACCAGGGACCTCAGCTTGCTATGCTGTTGCTTAGTCAGTGTGTTATATGAGATTTGTGGTTGTGACTGATTTCCATATTTATATATCTTGTTTTTTGGTTGTTCTCTCTGGCTCCATCTATCTGCAGCTATGAGACATTTGCAATTACTGACTGTCTATATTAACCCAGTGATTCCTGTTCTCCTTGCACAATTGTAGAGATATCTCTGACTCTGAGTGTGTTTCTTCCTGCTGTTGCTGTTAGTGTAGATTATGGCTTTGGATTATTACCTGACTATTCTTCTGCCTTGCACTCTGGTACCCTGCTGCTCCTGTGTATACAGACCTGACTTGTGACTGACCCAGAGGGCGTCAATAAAAATCTAACAAGACACAACAAAAGGCTTATATGATCTGTAGCTTTCAGTTTAGTGCAAATTAAACTTGTCTGTATTTGTCACATTTCAGCCTCCTTTATAAAATCTTAAAGGGATGTTAAACAGTAAATAAATGCTAGACATAATAATGTTTTTAAAGCAAAGATTAGTCTTAGAATAATATGTAGATGTATTTTGTACAATTATATTAGTTGTTTAAAGTTTGAAAATATAAGTGTAAAAGTTTATTTTCAATAAATTACTTTAGTTTCTACAAAGTAAAGGGCACCGGTATGTTTGAACTTGTTTTCTATTTATCTCTGTACAAACGAAGCTATGCAGAAACCCTTTTAGAGAATCCTATGTTACAAACAGCCTTGTTTGGACGGTGTTTTATTGCAAGTTTTATATATGTCTCTAATTATCCTCAGCCGGAAATACAGATAAAGAAAAACAAGCTAAAACATGGCGCGTCACATAACTTTATAGTAACTCACTGGAATTTAAAAAAAAAATATTTTTACAGTTAAATTACAGGAAAAGGGGACAAAATAAATAATGAAAGTATATTCCAAAATTTTTTAACTACACATAATAAAAAAAAATTGTATTATTACAATCGCATACTGTTTAAAATCCCTTTGAAAACCAATAATGTAGTTCAGTGCAGAATAATAAAAGTACCATTAAAAAGAAAAAATCTGATTGTGCACCAGAAATAATGTTATTTCCACTAAATAAAATAAAGCAAAAAAAAAAATATCTTTGGAATTCATGACAAACACTGAATGTCAAGAATAAACATTAATATATTATGCCAACATTCAAAGTTATCATAAAATTTGTGTAACATAGGGCTACTTGGGAAATTCATTATGGCCTAGATTAGAATTGAAGCATAAAAATATTATCGCTATTGAGTGCTATGAAATCGATAGTGCTATTAGTCTTGTGCTAAAATTAAAAGTTGAAAGTAAACTGGTAGCCCTCGAGGGAAAGTCTCAGCAAATATCTGGTGATTTGATAGCACGGCCACACAAACTCCCTTACCTAGTAGACATATTCAGCAAACTACAAAACATAGTTCTGGCTTTCAATTGAGCGCTAATGCTAAGCCAAAGTGTGATAAATTGAAGGTGCATTTCAAAGTAGCTAAAATAGTTTTGTTCTTCACTCACTAAAATATGTGTTTATATATATATATATATATATATATATATATATATATATATATATATAAATTTTACTAAGAGAAGAACAAAACTGTTTCAAGACTAAAGAACAAACGAGAAGAACAAAACTATTTCAACTATTTATATTTTTAAAATAACAAAAAGTGGTGTGGTGGTGGTTGTCTATCCATTGAACGAATAGGGTGCAATAAAAAGATGTCGGACGTGCTAAACATTTTCTGGTAATTCTTTTTAACCATTCACTTGCAATACTAGATTGTGCTCTATTCATAGAATGGTCCCACAACATTAATTTTTTTTTAAATTTATTTATTTATCACCAAGCACAGAGTACAATTTAACAAATACAAATTTGTCGCATAGGTAGATTTCTTGTTTAACAAAAAAAAAAAAAAAAGAATGGTTATCAATCAAAATACAATGTGTCAGCAAAATAAATAACAATCAATACCTGAGTCATTCTTAATTCAAAGAGTCCACAAAATCATATATTAAGAAAATTATTACCATATGCTTCCCAGAGTCTTACTCTTTGTTATTGTACAATTGTGCCATTTTCCATATTTACCTAAAATAACATAGCATAACTAAAACAAAGCAAAACAAAACAAGACAAAACAGAACAAAACAGAACAAAACAAAACAAGACAAAACAAGACAAAACAAAAAAAAACAAAAAAAAGACAAAAAAAAAAAAAGGGGGAGGGGGGAAAGGGAGGGAACAAGAGGGAAGAGATCCATTGCCTCCGATTTCACATCCCTATCTTACCACGATGGGAATATAACATTAATACCAAGAGTGGGGAAATATATTATTTAGGATCAAGGTTCCAAAAAAGTCTGATTTATGAAAGCATTTGGTTAATGCATATTGAAAATTATTAGATTGTTCTAAAATTAGAGTAAGCCATTTATCAAAAAAGCTTTTTATCTGGTTTTCTAAGAGCGAATTAATATTTAATTGTTCAAACATTATTTGTGAAAACACGGCTTGTTTAAATAAACCAAACAGAGGGGCAATCCTCTTCTTCCAATATCTAAGAATTAAATTACGCCCTAGCAGGATCAAGGTATCAATAGATTTATGAGATGTAGTGTTAGTTTTGTTAATTAAGAAAAAAACTTGATACATATCTAAAAATACATTTTCATGTAGGACTTTAGAAGCCCAATAAGACACTTTTAGCCAAAACTGCCTAATTTTAGGGCAGGACCAGAAACAGTGGGGGAGATCAGCCTCCATTTTATTACACTTAAAGCAGTTAGCCGATTTATTGCCTGCCCACTTAGCTAGTATTCTCGGTGCAATATATGAGTTATTAATTAATTTAATATGGGATTCTTTCCAGGAGGTAGGGATTCTGGCCTCTCTTACCCGCTTGATACTAAGATTAATTTTTTCTGCTGTTATTTCTTGAAAATAAATTCTCCAAGAACCAATGTCCTTGTTTCGACATTAAGATGTTGTATATTAACGAGATAGCATGAATACCATTTTTATGTAAGATAATATAATCTTCAAGCTTACCAAATTTTCTAAAATCTTGTCCAATATTTTGTATTCCATTTATAAAATGTCTTAGTTGCAAATATGCATAGAAGTTTCGATTTGATAAATTATATTCGTGAAGGATAGATTTGAATGTTCTAACTCTGCATTGATTATCGAGAACTTGAGATATAAAGATTAAACCTTTTTCCTCCCACCTTGTAAAAATTCCTGAGGTCCGACCTGTCGGGAAGAGATTGTTGCCTCTTATCGGAAGATATGATGATATACGATAATTTATATCTAGCACAGAACACAGTTTCTGCCAAGCTGAAACCACGTTACCGATAACCGATAATTTTTTAATATGTTTTGGTAGTTGTACCATTGGGCAGTGAATAATGGCTTTAAGAGAGAGAGGGGCAACCATCTGTTGTTCCATTAAAGGATTCGTGAAATAAATAGTATCTGTAATCCAGTCACAAGCAAAGCGTGCTAGAATAGCTATATTATACCATTTTATATCAGGAAGTGCGAATCCACCATATTCTGATAGCTGGTATAATTTAGTTCTAGATAAGTAATGCCTTTTCCTGTTCCAAACAAAAGATGAACAATTCTTATTAAAAAACCTTAAATCTTTATTAGAGATAAAAGCAGGGAGATTTTGGAGGAGATAGACTAATTGTGGAAAAAGGATAGACTTGATTAACATGATTCTGGCCGAGAGAGAGATAGGTGCATCCTGATAGTGCACCCTGATCAATAGCGCTTTACTTGTAATCAGTGCCCAGGTGTGTGTTCCCATACCTGATTATTTATAAATGGGGCCATAAATTGGGTTCCTTTGACAGAAAATTATATATATTCAAAATCTACTAATTCTACAATTATATAGCCCAGAAAAAGGTGAATCCTTTCTAAAGATGTGGTGCTTTCCCTCCAAGAGATCAGTGTCCTATGAAAAAAATGAAATACTCTAAAGATAAATTAAACTATCATGCTATTTAACAGTCCAAATGTAGGAGCAGACATCTCAATAAATTAAACTGTCTAAACAGCTTATATGCTAAGAATACAAAACAAATATTTATATAATCAAATTAGAAGAACCGCAGACATAATTTCCAGGACAATTCACAACAATAATTGGAAAAAAAATTGCAGAGAAAGTTACCAAGAAGTAAAATGATTTCAACATGCGAAAGTCACCAGTACTGCAAAATCAAAGAAGAAACTGAACATGAAAAGAATTTTATATGAAGAAGAAAAAACAGAAGCGCCACATGGCCCAATATTGTTTGGTCCAATTTTGTAGATTGTAAGAATAGATACAAACTCACATTTAGAAGAGCACCTCAATTAGTGCTATAGGGGCAGTCTGGGATCTATTCGGTCACCCAGAAGACCAACTTCATGCACAGGATCTGATGTCTATGTGGACAGAGAAAAGACACAAGTGCCTATATGGCCTAGTATTGTTGGTACAAGTGAACAAACTCAGATAATGATAAGAGTGGTACTCACAATGTATAAAGCACCTCTTTTGATGCTATGGGAGCATGAAGGGATCAATTTGGTCACCCAACAGACTTATGGCAAGGCATCCAGAAAAGAAGTACTGGTTCACAGGATCCCAAGATGGTCAAAGTGATGAATATCCTCAGACAAAAAGGCAATAAAAATCCCAAAGAGAGGGAGCAGCAAGTGTTCAAATACTAAAACTGACTTTATTTAAAAATAAATATAATAACAGGCAACGCGTTTCTCAGCCAATGGCTGTTTCATCAGGCTTCATAAAATGTTTACTGAACACTTGCTAGATATACTTTAAAATCAATTAAGGTGATAATGAACAGGTGGTGATGGGAGGGGTCAACTTAATCGTTCATACCCTCATAACCAATCAGATAGTGCAGGATATAACTTAACTTCATAGCCAATCAGAAAATACAAAATGTCATCAAATTATACAATATACAAAAAAACACATATATAAAAATTCATCCACAACTTACTAGTTAATGTTATTCGTATTAGATTTCATAATGGTCTATACATAATATCATTATCATATAAACAAAAATTATAAAATCATAATTGCATACCTTGTTATAGGCCAAATTGTACTAAGTCTTTAGGTGGCGTACATGAGAGAATAACAAAGACTATAATAAATCCCAATGTTTATGAGGAGATGAATGTATGTAATAAAATGTTGCAAACTGATTGCTAAATGTTGCTAAAACTAAGCATTTGTCGAGGACGGCGTCCCAAGATGCCTAATGCGCATGACTGGACACGATGTGTCAATACTACAGGTTGCTTAGCAACTAGTTAGGTTCCTGAATGTAACAGTAACCAATAGGTGGATAGGCAGATAGAGATAGGATCATCGAATATTTTAACACAATATCAGTGGTATATCTTTATGGGAATGAATATCAAGCAAATCGTGCACTACAATGGTGACAGATTAAGCAGAACTTGTTCAGTGAGGGCGCATTTCCAATTTGGTAATAAATAACAAATACGCTCGATGTTAGGCACTTGTGTCCCAAGAACCGCTATAACTATGTGTGCTCGTAAAATGTCTATAGCAAAATGAGATAGCGGTAAACGTCACTAGAGCACATGACTCCCTACGACCTATCAGAAGTGAGAGTCATCTAGTGATAATTGGATAAGCTACACGTCAATCATACAATAACTGTTTGATGATAGGGTAAGGAATCGTATGTAAAATCCATTAATAAATGTATAATATACAAGAGTTTGATAACTTAGGTTTTTTAAAAAGTGGAATATTATGTCATACCTATGCCCAACAAGATAAAATAATGTGATAAAAATAATAATAATAATAAAACTAAAAAAACTAAAAAAGCTGCCACCGTAACCACAGCAATACCAGAGCTGGTAACCAGAGTCAGCTTACCCATCGTGTCATGGTGTTTCCCAATGAGGGTTCAAAATTAATCAAAATTAGCCCAATGTATCCAAAGAGTATTAGTAGATGTAATCAGTTAATAGTTATTCCATATAATGAAATTTTACATCATCGTAATTCGCACACCTAGCAGGACAGATGAAAAATGGCTAGTCAAGTCAGCCATATGTTTGATATTTGATCAGTGTGTTCTGGATAGTAAACAGAATTGATATGCTTAATAATTGACTAATTATATTAAACCACAATAAGCTATCAAATATAATCAAATGAACCTACAAAGGACTAAAACAGCACAACTCATTATACAAAGATGTATCTAAATAATATTAGAAATAAATAAATGGTCTACAGTCAACATATATATAATGAGTTGTGCTGTTTTAGTCCTTTGTAGGTTCATTTGATTATATTTGATAGCTTATTGTGGTTTAATATAATTAGTCAATTATTAAGCATATCAATTCTGTTTACTATCCAGAACACACTGATCAAATATCAAACATATGGCTGACTTGACTAGCCATTTTTCATCTGTCCTGCTAGGTGTGCGAATTACGATGATGTAAAATTTCATTATATGGAATAACTATTAACTGATTACATCTACTAATACTCTTTGGATACATTGGGCTAATTTTGATTAATTTTGAACCCTCATTGGGAAACACCATGACACGATGGGTAAGCTGACTCTGGTTACCAGCTCTGGTATTGCTGTGGTTACGGTGGCAGCTTTTTTAGTTTTTTTAGTTTTATTATTATTATTATTTTTATCACATTATTTTATCTTGTTGGGCATAGGTATGACATAATATTCCACTTTTTAAAAAACCTAAGTTATCAAACTCTTGTATATTATACATTTATTAATGGATTTTACATACGATTCCTTACCCTATCATCAAACAGTTATTGTATGATTGACGTGTAGCTTATCCAATTATCACTAGATGACTCTCACTTCTGATAGGTCGTAGGGAGTCATGTGCTCTAGTGACGTTTACCGCTATCTCATTTTGCTATAGACATTTTACGAGCACACATAGTTATAGCGGTTCTTGGGACACAAGTGCCTAACATCGAGCGTATTTGTTATTTATTACCAAATTGGAAATGCGCCCTCACTGAACAAGTTCTGCTTAATCTGTCACCATTGTAGTGCACGATTTGCTTGATATTCATTCCCATAAAGATATACCACTGATATTGTGTTAAAATATTCGATGATCCTATCTCTATCTGCCTATCCACCTATTGGTTACTGTTACATTCAGGAACCTAACTAGTTGCTAAGCAACCTGTAGTATTGACACATCGTGTCCAGTCATGCGCATTAGGCATCTTGGGACGCCGTCCTCGACAAATGCTTAGTTTTAGCAACATTTAGCAATCAGTTTGCAACATTTTATTACATACATTCATCTCCTCATAAACATTGGGATTTATTATAGTCTTTGTTATTCTCTCATGTACGCCACCTAAAGACTTAGTACAATTTGGCCTATAACAAGGTATGCAATTATGATTTTATAATTTTTGTTTATATGATAATGATATTATGTATAGACCATTATGAAATCTAATACGAATAACATTAACTAGTAAGTTGTGGATGAATTTTTATATATGTGTTTTTTTGTATATTGTATAATTTGATGACATTTTGTATTTTCTGATTGGCTATGAAGTTAAGTTATATCCTGCACTATCTGATTGGTTATGAGGGTATGAACGATTAAGTTGACCCCTCCCATCACCACCTGTTCATTATCACCTTAATTGATTTTAAAGTATATCTAGCAAGTGTTCAGTAAACATTTTATGAAGCCTGATGAAACAGCCATTGGCTGAGAAACGCGTTGCCTGTTATTATATTTATTTTTAAATAAAGTCAGTTTTAGTATTTGAACACTTGCTGCTCCCTCTCTTTGGGATTTTTATTGCCTTTTTGTCTGAGGATATTCATCACTTTGACCATCTTGGGATCCTGTGAACCAGTACTTCTTTTCTGGATGCCTTGCCATAAGTCTGTTGGGTGACCAAATTGATCCCTTCATGCTCCCATAGCATCAAAAGAGGTGCTTTATACATTGTGAGTACCACTCTTATCATTATCTGAGTTTGTTCACTTGTACCAACAATACTAGGCCATATAGGCACTTGTGTCTTTTCTCTGTCCACATAGACATCAGATCCTGTGCATGAAGTTGGTCTTCTGGGTGACCGAATAGATCCCAGACTGCCCCTATAGCACTAATTGAGGTGCTCTTCTAAATGTGAGTTTGTATCTATTCTTACAATCTACAAAATTGGACCAAACAATATTGGGCCATGTGGCGCTTCTGTTTTTTCTTCTTTTTATAGATTGCTGTTCCTGGATCCTGGCCTGGATCTTCACAGATAGCTGCCATTTTTCCTCTCCAGAGACTTTTAATACAATTCTATTGCCTCTTCATTGTCCTCTAAAGGCATTGTTACACACTTATAACTTTTAATCAATTGTTATATTCCTCTACTGTATAACTTTATTATTTTCATCATTGTATATTTGTTTTTGAGATATATATATATATTTGTGGTTTTGTGTATGTGTATATGGATGTATATACATGCATATATGTGTGTATATATATATATATACAAATAGATGCTGATTATAAACTTCACCAGTGTTATTAGTTTGTGATTGTTAGCCATTCACAACTGACACCACTAGTAATTATTTTTTATATTCACTTATTCACTATACCTCTTTTATTATCACTATAACTCCTGACACATTAGAAGACTGAGTTCTCACTGTTACTATTTATCACCTAGTATTTGTAATAGGGCGCCCCCTCACTTTTTTTTGAAGAATTTTATATGAATGCCAGACTGAGGTTAGTAGCATAGAATGATCGGCTGGATAAAGAAAAGGTTGTGAAATAAGCTGCTCTCCCTATATGAGGCATCTAAGCTAAATGCTAAAAACTCTGATATTCATGAACTTAATAAAGCTATTAAAGCCAATAATTCTGATCAAAAATATTTTTATATCAGGAAAATTCAGCTAAAGAAGAATAAGAGTCGGGCCAGAGCAGAGATCAAATGAAATAATTAGTGGAAACTTATTATGATACAGAAAATAAAAATCTTAAAGCAGCGACTCTGACGAGCAGGGTGTGTCAGGGGAAGTGAGACCATGCATGGAATCTGAGACAATGTCTGGCTTTAAACAATCAGTAAGAGCAGGATGTGCTTGAACCACAGAATCAAATGAAGACTTCCTGGGTGAGATTACATACAGGGCGTAGGTTTCAGCGCAACTGCCCGTAAGTTCACCTCGCACATCCGGTGAATCACATTTATGGCAGCGGCAGATCAGATACTGCCATAAGTCAGATAAACTGCCGATGTTCAGAAATGTGCAGAAATAGACATTTCTGGAGTCATTAGTGACTTACGGCAGTATATGATCTGCCAGCGCCTAAGGAAAAAACAAAAAAAAAGTTTAAAAGTCTAACCTGCCTCCCAAAAATAAACTTGACACATCAATACCCCTATATCCACCATCCCCCACATTGCAACTAATAAAAATTTTTATTAACCCCTAAACTGCCACCCCTACAATGCAATGTACCTAATAAAGTGATTAACCCCTAATCCACCAACCCCCACATCCCAAAGTACCTAATAAATGTATTAACCCCTAATCCGCCATCCCCCCCACATTGCAAAGTATCTAATTACACTATTAACCCCTAATCTGACAACTTCCACAACGTACTCTACCTATTAACACTATAAACCCCTAAATCACCAACCCTTCACAATGCAATCTACCTAATTAACTTATTAACCCCTAAACCGCCATCCCCCCACAATGCAAAGTATTAATTTAATCACTAAGCCCCCTAACATAATACCCCCTAAATTAACCCCAAATACATAAAATAAAAAAGACTACCTTACTAATAAATTAATCAAAAATTACCAAAATAAAAAAATCCTAACTTAAAATTAAAATAAAAAATCCTAACATTGCATTAAAAATAAAAATAAAAATAAAAAAATATATTCCAAAAAACAAAAAAATCTAAAATTTCAGAAAAAAATTAATGAAATTATCCAAAATATTTTTTTAAAACCTAATCTAATACCCCTATAAAAACAAAAAAGCCACTCCAAAATAAAGACACCCCCTAATCTAACACTAAACTACCAATAGTAGTATGCCTTTTGTAGGGCATTACCCTGAAGCAATCAGCTCTAAAAAAAAAAAAATGAAGCTACCGATATCCCCTAAAGGGTATTTGTATGGGCATTGTCCTTTAAAGGGCAATCAGCTCTTTAGTGCCCATTAAAAATAAAAAAAATCCCTAGTCCGGCGGTAAAGGTCTTCTTCCAGGCAGCTCCATCTTCATCCATCGCAGGACCATCTTCTTTCTTCTTGCTGGATGTGCGGAGAGGTATTCGCTGATGCGCGTATCCAGAGCACTGGTCCTCAGCTACAGCAGTCTTCAGCGACGTGGAGGTCCTCTTCATGCGATTTGAACAGCCAATAGGATTTCAGTAACTCTCATCCTATTGGCTGATTTGAAAATTTCAGCAAATAGGAATGCAAGGTGCCCAATTAAATCGTCAGCGTGCAGCGAACAATCGCATGAAGAGGAGCTCCACGTCACTCAAGACTGCCGCCACTGAGAAGAACCACCGCTCCGGATCTGCCCATCGGAAGACTGCTCCGCACCTCCGGAAAGAAGAAAGAAGATAGTCTCGTGATGGATGAAGATGGATCCACCTGGATAAAGACTTTTCAGTGCCTAGAAGAAGATGGATGTCCGGACTTCAGTAATGGTAAGTACAATTTTTGGGGTTAGTTTTTTTTTTTAGTTTTTTTTTTGGGTGGCTTTTTTTTTAGATTAGGGTTTTTTTATGTTTTAATGGGCTGCAAAAGAGCTGATTGCCCTTTTAAGGGCAATGCCCATACAAATGCACTTTTATGGGCAATGGGTAGCTTAGGTTTTTTATTTTGGGGGGTTGGGTGGGAGGGGGTTGTAATGTTAGGGGTAATTGTATTTTTTTTAGGGACAAGAGCTGATTTCTTTAGGGCAATGCCCTACAAAAAGACCCTTTTAAGGGCTTTTAGTAGTTTTGTCTTAGATTAGGTTTTTTTTATTTTGGGGTGGCTTTTTTATTTTTATAGGGGTATTAGATTAGGTTTATTTTATTTATTTTTTTGGATAAATTCGCTTATTTTTTCAGTAATTTTAGATTTTTATTATTTTTTGTAATATTAGATTTTTTTTCTTGTGTTAAATCTTAGTTTTTTTTTTGGTAATGTAATGATAGGATTTTTATTTTTAATGTTAAATAATTTAATTTATTAGTAAGATAGTCTTTTTTTATTTTATGTAATTGGGGTTAATTAAGGGGGTGTTAGGTTAGGGGACTTAGTGATTAGATTAATACTTTGCGTTGTGAGGAATGGCGGTTTAGGGGTTAATAGTTTAATTAGGTATATTGTGTTGTGGGGGGATGGTGGTTTAGGGGTTAATAGTTTTAATAGGTATATTGCGTTGTGGGGGGTTGGCGGTTTAGGGGTTAATAGGTTGATTGCGTTGTGGGGATGGCAGTTTACGGGTTAATAGTGTTATTAGATACTTTGTGGTGGTTGGCGGATTAGGGGTTAATGCATTTTATTTAGTTATTGCGGAGGGGGATGGCGGTTGAGAGTTACATATTGCGCATGCGTTAGGTGTTTGTTAAAACTTACAGGGAGTTATGGTGCTCATATACTCAGTTCAAGGCTTGCTGTGCCTGCCTATGTGTTGCGAGGTAAATATGGAGTAAAATGTATCCATTTTCATTGCATAAGTGCTTGCGCTGAATATGTGATACCGACTTGCAACGCCGGTTCTTTGTTAGTTTAGGGGAGTTAAAATAGCGGACGATGGGTGAAATATACGTGCCGCATTTGTATGTGGCGCCGTATATGTGATTGCAACATCCGACAAAAAATAGCCTACGCCGTTTTTTGCGGGCGACTCTGCATCTGTAAACTTGTCGCTTGCTTTATAGAAGTCAACAATAGAAAAACAAACTGCTGAAAGGGACAATAAACATTTCTGATTCAGATAGAGCATGCAAGTACAATGTACTTCTGTTATCAAATTGTGTTTTCTTAGTATAATTTGTTGCCTCTTGTCATTGGCTCATTAAATTTGTTCAGCTAACTCCCAGTAGTGCATTGCTGCTCGTGAGCCTACTTAGGTTTACTCTTCAATAAAGGATACCAAGAAAAGAAAGCACATTTTATAAAAGACATAACTGGAAAGTTTTTTGAAACTGCATGCTCTATCTAAATTTTAGCAGTTTAATTTTGACTTGTTTCCCCTTAAATTATAAAACATACTATCAGAATATAGCTTGCCTTTTAAAAAACAAATATATTGACAGGACCATTTTTTATGTGAATCCAAGCAGGGTTGTGCAGACATAATTTACTGTACCTACAACTTATTTTACATACTATTGAAATATATGTAGAAAATACTTTCAAAGTACTTAAATTCTATATAAAGCATTCCTGATTAAAATATGCAACTAACAATAAAACAATAAAATGACATACTAACATATTGTGAGGAAAACAAAACATCTACTTGCTTTATCATGTCGTCATATATATATTTATTTATTTTTGTATTGTTTTTAAATAAGCTAGGGTGCATAACACTCAAGGCATTCATTGATTTCATACTGTCCCTCAGTAGGGTGACCATATTGCCGCTTTAAAAAGGGACATATATGAAAAACACATATGTCAGGGCTCTTTTCAGGGCTGTTTAAAGAAATGTTTTGTATAAGAACCCTGACATATGTATTTTTCATATGTGTCCCTTTTTAAAGCGGCAATATGGTAAGCCTATCCCCCAGCCACTTTTTGATGAGAATAAATAACTAATGCTGGCAGAGAACTGTGATCACAAGCATAACATAGGGATTATCCCCTTGAATACCACAAACATAGCACTGATTAAACAATTGGCTGCCATATATACACATGTTGCCTTGATTAACCCCTTCAATTTCACATCAATGATTAACCTCATGATGTCCATGTCATTTACTAACACCTTGCCATAATCTTTGTGACCTTCCTCTCTTTTCCTAATATGTGCTTGTGGGCTAGACATGTATGGGATGTGTTGAAGTCAGCTGTGGCAGAATAATAACGCTTGCACGCACATTCACAGGTCAGATGTTCAATGAAACAAAAAAAACGTTATTAAAAAAAGTTTTAGTTTTTGCACATATCAAGTAGAACCACATATTTAATATAAATAATAATTTAATGATAATAATAATAAAGGATGGAACAACCAGTACTTTTGGAAAAGCTGCACTGAGACCAGGGATTGTGTTGAACTCAACCAGTGAAGTTTCTATGAACAGAAGGAGAGTACCACTGTGAAATTACTTTACAAATAAGACTTTCTATGGTGGATTTAGAGTTTTTAAATATATTTACAAGGCATGACAATAATCTGGTGACTATAATCTGGTGACTATAATCTGGTGAGCAAAACCTATAAATGTGACATATAATTACATTTTTACAATGAATTTTATTATGGAAATCTAAGACCAGCAAGTAAAGGAAATAAATAGCTCCAACGATAGGGTTGATGTATCATCCTGTTTTTTGTCTTTGTTTTTTGCCATTTTGTTGATTTTATAATAATCCTTCATTTTATAAAAACATTTTTTATATTCTTATGACCCAATGACCTAAAGCTCTCTGCTCTGGTGAAATTATCTAAGAACCTTTGCAAGGTTTTTGGTGCTTCACAAACTGCTAAATTTGGATCTTGTATAGACCACATATAAAATGCAATGTGATCTATTGTCTGACCTTTATAGTTTATAAATTACCATAAGAGCTGCCTACTTGAATATTAAGCTGCTGCTTTTTGCTTCCAGTGTACTCTGAACAGTTGAGTTTTCTAGTCGTTTAGCATGGTATTTCAATCACCTGCATTAATACTGTGTTAATTTTATTGGGAAACTGATGTCAATGGCTGATAGCGCTTACATTTTTTTATTTTTTTATTTATTTTTTCCTTTTCATTTAAATATAATAAACATTCCTACTTTGGCATTTTAATAGTAATATAAATATGTAATTAATGAAGGGGTCTTATAAAATTTATATTTGGACTAGTAAGCTTCTAGCATAGTTTTCAACCCCTGTATGTGACTTTGTATGTGTTTAAAAACTTTGAGAGAAAGGGGAAATATTTTTACAACTCTATTCTCTCTCTCTCTCTCTCTCTCTATCTATCTATCTATCTATCTATCTATCTATCTATCTATCTATCTATCTATATATATATATATATATATATATATATATATATATACAGTATATATACACACACAAACACACACATTGATGCTGTTTATTGTTACTCTCCTGTGAGTAAATACTACACCATGGGCTAGATTACAAGTGGAGCGATAATTTATCGCACATCCGTAAATGGGCAAATTCGCCAGTTTATGGGTGCACAATAACTAACCAGCCATTACATGTGGCTAGTTATTGCTACCGTGAGAGTGTCATTCAAGACCGAAGATTAGTCATTCATATGCCTGTGTTTATGAAAGGAAGGTAGGGATAGGGAGACTCCTAGTACAAATCAGTATGGTATTTCTGAAACAATTCACTACCCCAGTAATATGGGTACTCACCTATTCCAAAGCACCCAATGGTGCAAATGACACCTACTGGACTATTATGGTGGCCCAGTGCACATAACCCTTGGCATCCCAGATAAATGTGTTCCAACTGAACACTGGTGTGCGGCAGCGGTTAGGTCAAGCAAGGAGACTCAAAATCTTGCTTAGTAATAAAAGTAACATTTACGTTTAAAAGATAAACATCTTTGATATATGCCTGAGGAAACGGCGCAGCAGACATAGAGAAACACGTAGCAATTAGTACATTTGTTTTTATATGATTGTACTTTGTATTTTTTGTATCTTTTAAACATAAATTTTACCTTTTATTACTAAGCAAGATTTTGAGTCTCCTTGCTTGACCTAACCGCTGCCGCACACCAGTGTTCAGTTGGAACACACTTATCTGGGATGCCAAGGGTTATGTCCACCATAATGGTCCAGTAGGTGTCATTTGCACCATTTGGGTGCTTTGGAAAACGTGAGTACCCGTTTCAGAGATACCGTACTGATTTGCACTAGGAGTCGCCCTTTCCCTCCATTCCTTTCATAGATTTTGGAATCCAACTCTGATTCTAGAAGGAGCAGCCATTACAGTGCACAGTTTGCTGGGACACTACAAGTTCTCAGAC
Source organism: Bombina bombina (assembly GCF_027579735.1). Classification (NCBI taxonomy): domain Eukaryota; kingdom Metazoa; phylum Chordata; class Amphibia; order Anura; family Bombinatoridae; genus Bombina; species Bombina bombina. The sequence goes on along the minus strand of NC_069500.1, from coordinate 264,186,934 downwards.
CGCTCTCTTAGGCATTACCTCTGCCTTCATATATTGTGAGTATGTTCATCTATACATGCTTTTATCCAATTACCATATTGACTACACTAGGAAGCGCCCTTCTTTTTCCCTTCTATATGCCTGTGTTTGCATCAGTCTTGATAAGTCAATACAAGATTTTGTTTCTTTTGACAAAGAGAGTCCCAGTGGGTTATCTTATCTAGAATTCAGAATTTTGAAAAAAATGCCTCACTATAATACATTTGAGTCACTCCTGTACTTCCCAATTCCAATCCTCAAAAATGTTTTGGGTTGATGTATGCTTATATGATCATTACACACACACATGTATATGTATGTGTATATATATATATATATATATATATATATATATATATATATACATATACACATACACAATATATAACTGCCTTTCATAATTTATTATTTTGAATGTTCTTTTTTAATCTCAAACAATATTTAAACACTGCAGCCATATTTATTATGGAATTGTATGTCAAATATTTATAAAAATCTAGTGCACTAGCTTGCTACATATATCATTTTTCTGATTTCAGCTTTGCTTGCCTGCTCATGAAACTGTATACTGTGTAATAGAAGCCTCCTATTCCAGTGTAGCTTTAATGTTGCTTTGTTTTTGCTTCTTGCAGGAAATGAAAGCAATTTTGGAAAGATTTTTTTTTATCAGAATATTAAAAAGAAAAAATTCCCCAAATGCAGGCACAATGATATTATGAAATTCTAATAAATGAACTATTACAATTTTACAAGAAGCCAAGTATTTTGCATGTATATATATACTAGCATTATTATCATGATTATTATTTTCATATGAGGTACAAAGAGACAAAAGGATTACAGGCTCAGCTCCCTAGATAGTTAACAATCTAAGAATTATAGACAAAGGGTTGGATGTTATCCACTTTTAGACATGCAATTGCAGCAATAAATTATATTTGTTTCAGTCATGCCTAATAGCTTTTTTAATCAACAACGTTACTGAAAAAATATACCGTAACCTACAGCCTAACCTCGTAATAGCTCTATAATGAGTTACAAATGATATATAGATACTAATCAGTAGGACTAGATAACCTAAGTAAATCATGAATATATATAAAAAATGGGCTCAGAGGTTTCACAAATGGCCATGCACATGAAACAAACTCATTTTTTTCTGCTTAGTTATTATGGATTTTTAATATTTTTAAGAGAACTGTCTTTTAAAATTGTCAGGGTTGGATGCAAAATTGCTTACAGTGAAGCTTTAGGGCAAAGGTAAATCCTAGATGAAGAGTTGCTAAGTAAGTAACCTGGCAAGCAAGAAATACAAGTACATACAGTAGCATTTTAATCTCCAACACCCTTGCATTAAAGGTAAATGATAGTGAAATTAAAATTCATCTGAATGCATTCAAAATGGATTAGAAACATTTTTGCAATACACATTTATTAACAAAATGCTTTTAGTAAGAGGCAACAGTAGCAAATATTTCACCAACAGGGCCTGTATTTATCTGGCAAATCAGAACAATGATGAGAACACTGCACAAACACTGTTAAAGTTACAACTAAAAATTAAAGGGACATAAAAAGTAGAATTAAACTTTTATGATTCAGCTAGAGCATGCATTTTAAACCTTTCCAATTTGTTGGTATCCTTTGTTGGAGAATAGCAATGGGCTCTAGCTTAACACATCTGGTGAGCCAATGACAAGAGGCATATACTGTGTTCACAACCTCCAATAACCTGCTAGCTCCCAGTAGTGTATGGCTTCTCCTGAGCCAATCTAGGTATGCTCTTCAACAAAGGATACCAGGAGATTAAAGCAAATGTGATTATAGAAGTAAATTGGGAGGTTGTCGAAACTGCATGTTCTATTTGAATCATAAAAGTGTAATTTTGACTTTACTGTCCCTTTAGAGGGATATAAAACAGTCTGTTTCATTGTCATAATAAAAAAGCACTGAGCAGTGGCTTATACTTAATTTGAATATTTTAAATATATGTATTATGTATCATTTAAAAGGATTTTACCTTTTATTTCTTTTATAACATCATGGGCTGGGGTCTCTACAGGAAGGCATATAGCTTGATGTCATAAATCTTCTAGAGCAACATGAGCAAGGTTACTGTTCAGTGAATGCTAGAGAAACAGGAAGTTATATTCTTGCCCATGCTCATAAAAGGCAAATGCAGAATGCAACTTAAATTATAAGCATGTTGAGTTGTAAGCAAGCAGTGACTACACTGCAAGAAAACAAATAAGTTGTTTAACACAATCTGTTTCTTTTTATGTTTACTTTGTTTTAACATGTTTCATTTGGTCAAAGTAAATAATAAAGAATTACAATTTTAACTATTATTATTATTATTATTATTATTATCGGTTATTTGTAGAGCGCCAACAGATTCTGCAGCGCTATTAACAAAGACTGAGTACAACAAAACAATTATAGGGATCAAATGGGTAGAGGGCCCTGCCAAGAGTTGCACTGTTGTAGTCAGCTCTTGAGAAGGTAATCAACAAACAGCTATAGAAACTATAGAAACATCCTGTGAAACATATTTTAGCTATGTGAGGACCATATCTGAAACAAATTACAAGCTTTGTCTGATGTTTGGACTTCCCTTTTATTTAACTGAACGGAGACCTGAATGAAAGAATTAAAAAAGGAGAGTTTGACCTCTTTGGAAGGTCAGAACGTTAGGGACAGTTAGGGACAGTTAAAGGAGTTGTTGACTAAACAAGGGAGGAGCTAAGTTTTGGTGCCGTTTGTGATGAACAAGAGGAACTACCTCTCTGTGAGGCTGTTGCAGAGGTATTGGGCAAAGTGCTTAGCTTTAGGAAGTTAAAAGTGGATACAATTGGACCTTCCAGTAAGTGGGAGATATATTGGTGTGGGGTGTGCTAATGGGGCAAAAACCTCTGGTTGGGGCAGTCAGCAAAAGCTGTGTTTAGATGTTATTAATGTGTTTGTATGTATTTAATAAAGTTGAGTGCGGCCTTTACACCTCAAATTTGGTGTCTATGGGCCTGATGATCTGAAGCTCTACACTCTAGCAACAAATCTTGTCCTTACTGTGAGGTCACTAAAAGAATTTTAGAAAGAAAATTATTAGCTTGAGAGTTGTTTATCTAGCTATGCAGGTTCTGGACGTGAAGGGGAGACACATACATCACAAAACAATGATCAAAAAAGCCCAAATATTTTTCTCCATGCGTGATAATAAGGTCCTATATTTTTATTATTGCATTGTGCCATAGTATAGGAGTCACACGCTAAGGGATACTAGGACATCTTAAAATATCAACTGATAAATACATTGAGGTCTATTTAAAAAGCAGCGGATGCTGCCTCCGACCCACTCCGCTTCAGTTCCGGCTGAAGCGGAAGTTAAGAAGCAGCAGTCCTAAGACCGCTGCTCCTTAACTCATCCCCCACCTATGAGGTAGTGGAGACCAATCCGCACAATCAAATACGATCGGGCTGATTGACACCCCCTGCTGGCCACAAATCTGCAGGGGGTGGTATTGCACCAGCAGTTCACAAGAACTGCTGGTGCAATGATAAATGCCGGCAGCTTATGCTGTTGGTATTTATTGATGTGCGGGGGACATGATACGCTAAATCGGATCATGTCCATCCGCACATTAATAAATGGACCCCAATATGTACTGTATGTGCAGAAAATGTACAGCAAATTACATCAGACAATACAACTCTGATTGTAGCAATTAAAGAAAACAAAAATTATGATGCATATGAAATTGTATTTGATATAAAAAAAATGACAAATATCCAATGTTGATGCATTTTTTTATTATTATCTATTTTTTTCTTCAGAGAAAACTTGGTGATTTTTAAGTGAATCACATTAAGAACAAGTATAGTAGTTTTTAAAGGAATTCTTATGATGTGTCTTTTCTCTTAACATGTGTATTGCTGTATCTTCTCTCCATACAAATAGTTGCTTTTTAAAAAAACTTTTCATCAAGATCATATTTCTATTTTATAAACTGAAATAGCATGAAAGAAACTGCAGTGATCTCTCATGGCAGACAGAGTAAGATGAGAGTGGACATGGTTATTATTGCTATGAAAGCAACATAAAAGGAAGCAACATTCAAATGCCTAAAGTTTCACCCTTGTGATCGTTTCCTACAGAACTCTTTTACTGTTCTTGTATGTAGAGATGGCTATTAAAGACTGCAGCCAAAGTTTTAGTTCAAATGTTCATCATATGTCAAAAGCAATTTCCTAATACTTAGGACTTATGGAGATGACATACAAAGTAAATATTTGTATGATGTGTCCCACCAAACACTGAAACCTGGAGCAAATTCAATTTTTCAATACTTTTTTTTTGTTTAATGGCAGTGTCAGTGCTAAATGAAGTCACTTTTGTTGCATAATAAGATTAAGAGATCCAGTGTCAGCAATAGAAGCAAGAAATAGTCACCAAGAACCTGGGACACAGACAAACTAATGACGCTCAACACAGAAACAAAAGCCAGGCCAATCAGATCAATAGAAACAGGCCAAAGGACCTATTAAAAAAAACGAAGAAGGTACATTTGGTGATCAACAGCTATTCCATGCTTACAATGACCAGCTTGTCTGAAATGTGTGCCCGCGTAAAGCCCTTTTTAATTTAGTTATACCTGACCTAACTTACACCTAGATTACAAGTTTTGCGTTAGGCTTAAAAAGCAGCGTTGGTAGGTCCCAACGCTGCTTTTTAACGCCTGCTGGTATTATGAGTCTTGCAGGTACAGGTGTACCGCTCACATTTTTGGCCAGACTTGGAAATACCGCAAATCCACTTACTTAAATTGCGTATCCTCTTTTTTCAATGGGACTTGCATAGCGCCGGTATTACGACCCTCTTGTCAAGACTGGTACCGCATTTTAAAGTCAGTAGTTAAAGTGAATGTAAATTTTGATGTTTAAGTGCCCGGTTTTTAAAACTTTGATTAAAAACAGGGGCACTTTAATTCATCAAAATTTACATTTCACTCCTGTTGTGACAAAAAACTTACCTTTTAATCTTCACAGCAGCTACAGCTTTCTCCGGTCTCACAAGCCATTTCTGATGTCAGAAATGATTGATAGGTCATCCTCCAATCACAGATTCCCCCCCGGGGGATTCAGTGTCTGATTCACTGCTGTGATTGGAGGAAGCCAGATACCTCATTTTAGACCCAGGAAGAGGCTTTGAAACAGGTGGAGGAAGCTGGAGCTGCTGTGAAGATTAAAAGGTAAGTTTTTTTTCACAACAGGAGTGAAATTCAAATATTGATGAATTAAAGTGCCCCTGTTTTTAATCAAAGTTTTAAAAACCGGGCACTTTAGCATCAAAATTTACATTCACTTTAAGAGTTTTACACTACAACACTGTAGCATAAAACTCTTAACTAAAGTGCTAAAAAGTACACTAACACCCATAAACTACCTATTAACCCCTAAACCGAGGCCCTCCCACATCGCAAACACTAAAATAATTTTTTTAACTCCTAATCTACCGAACCGGACATCGCCGCCACTATAATAAATATATTAACCCCTAAACCGCCGCACTCCTGCATCGCAAACATTAGTTAAATATTATTAACCCCTAATCTGCCATCCCTAACATCGCCGACACCTACCTACATTTATTAACCCCTAATCTGCCGCCCCCAACGTTGCCGCCACTATGCTAAAGTTATTAACCCCTAAATCTAAGTCTATCCCTAATCCCCCCTAACTTAAATATAATTTAAATAAATCTAAATAAAATTACTATAATTAACTAAATTATTCCTATTTAAAACTAAATACTTACCTGTAAAATAAACCCTAAGCTAGCTACAATATAACTAATAGTTACATGTACCTAGCTTAGGGTTTATTTTTATTTTACAGGCAAGTTTGTATTTATTTTAACTAGGTAGAATAGTTACTAAATAGTTATTAACTATTTAATAAACTACCCAGCTAAAATAAAGACAAATTTACCTGTAAAATAAGACCTAACCTAAGTTACACCAACACCTAACACTACACTATAGTTAAATTAATTCCCTAAACTAATTAAATACAATTAAATAAAATTAGCTAAAGTACAAAACCCCCTCACTAAATTACAGAAAATAATAAACAAATTACAAGATTTTTAAACTAATTACACCTAATCTAATCCCCCTAACAAAATAAAAAAGCCCCCCAAAATAAAAAAAAGCCCTACCCTACACTAAATAATAAAGAGCCCTTAAAAGGGCCTTTTGCGTGGCATTGCCCCAAAGTAATCAGCTCTTTTACCTGTAAAAAAAATTACAAATCCCCCCCCCAACATTAAAACTCACCACCCACACAACCAACCCTACTCTAAAACCCACCCAATACCCCCTTAAAAAAACCTAACACTAACCCCTTGAAGATCACCTTACCGGGAGAAGTTTTCATCCAACAGGGCCGAAGTCCTCAACGAATCCGGCAGAAGTGGTCCTCCAGACGGGCAGAAGTGGTCCTCCAGACGGGCAGAAGTCTTCATCCAGACAGCATCTTCTATCTTCATCCATCCGGCGCGGAGCGGGTCCATCTTCAAGACATCCGACCTGGAGCATCCTCTTCTTTCCACGGCGACTGAAGAATGAAGGTTCCTTTAAGTGACATCATCCAAGATGACGTCCCTTAGATTCCGATTGGCTGAGAGAATTCTATCAGCCAAACGGAATTAAGGTAGGAAAAATCCTCAGCCAATAGGATTGAACTTCAATCCTATTGGCTGATCCAATCAGCCAATAGGATTGAGCTGGCATTCTATTGGCTGTTCCAATCAGCCAATAGAATGCCAGCTCAATCCTATTGGCTGATTGCCAATAGGATTTTTTCTATCTTAATTCCGAATTCTATTCCGAATTCTATCAGCCAATCGGAATTGAAGGGACGCCATCTTGGATGACGTCACTTAAAGGAACCTTCATTCTTCAGTCGCCGTGGAAAGAAGAGGATGCTGCACGTCGGATGTCGTGAAGATGGACCCGCTCCATGCCGGATGGATGAAGATAGAAGATGCCGTCTGGATGAAGACTTCTGCCCGTCTGGAGGACCACTTCTGCCGTCTGGAGGACCACTTCGGCTAGATTCGTTAAGGACTTCGGCCCGGTTGGATGAAGACTTCTCCCGGTAAAGTGATCTTCAAGGGGTTAGTGTTGTTTTTTTTAAAGGGGGTATTGGGTGGGTTTTAGAGTAGGGTTGGTTGTGTGGGTGGTGGGTTTTAGCGTTGGGGGGATTTGTATTTTTTTTTACAGGTAAAAGAGCTGATTACTTTGGGGCAATGCCCCGCAAAAGGCCGTTTTAAGGGCTATTTGTAATTTAGTGTAGGGTAGGGCTTTTTTTATTTTGGGGGGGCTTTTTTATTTTGTTAGGGGGATTAGATTAGGTGTAATTAGTTTAAAAATCTTGTAATTTGTTTATTATTTTCTGTAATTTAGTGTTCGTTTTTTTTTTGTACTTTAGCTAATTTTATTTAATTGTATTTAATTGTATTTAATTTAGGGAATTAATTTAATTATAGTGTAGTGTTAGGTGTTATTGTAACTTAGGTTAGGTTTTATTTTACAGGTACTTTTTTATTTATTTTAGCTAGGTAGTTTATTAAATAATTAATAACTATTTAGTAACTATTCTACCTAGTTAAAATAAATACAAACTTGCCTGTAAAATATAAATAAACCCTAAACTAGATACAATGTAATTATTAGTTATATTGTAGCTAGCTTAGGGTTTATTTTATAGGCAAGTATTTAGTTTTAAATAGGAATAATTTAGTTAATTATAGTAATTTTATTTAGATTTATTTAAATTATATTTAAGTTAGGGGCGGTTATTGTTAGGGTTAGACTTAGGTTTAGGGGTTAATATGTTTATTATAGTGGTGGTGACGTTAGGTAGGTTGCGTCGACATTTGGGGGCGGCAGATTAGGGTTAATAAATATAATGTAGGTGTCGGCGATGTTTGGGGGCAGCAGATTAGGGGTTCATAAGTATAATGTAGGTGGCGGCGGTGTCCGTAGCGGCAGATTAGGGGTTAATAAGTATAATGTAGGTGTCGGTGATGTCGGGGGCGGCAGATTAGGGGTTAATAAGTGTAAGATTAGGGGTGTTTAGACTCGGGGTTCATGTTAGGGTGTTAGGTGTAGACATACATTTTATTTTCCCATAGGAATCAATGGGGCTGCGTTAGGAGCTAAACGCTGCTTTTTTGCAGGTGTTAGACTTTTTTTCAGCCAGCTCTCCCCATTGATTCCTATGGGGAAATCGTGCATGAGCATGTTACACCAGCTCACCGCTGACTTAAGCAGCGCTGGTATTGGAGTGCGGTAATGAGCAAAATTTTGATCAACGCTCACTTCTTGTCTTTTAACAACGGGTTTGTAAAAACCCGTAATACCAGCGCTGTCTGTAAGTGAGCGGTGAGCATAAACTGCTCGTTAGCAATGCATAGCCTCTAACGTAAAACTCGGAATCTAGCCGTTAGTATGAAATCCAGGCTAAAACTCAATAATTCCCTGTTTGAATTGAATTACTTTATGATATTTCCTAAATCTCATTTCTTTAGCAAGACCTAGCTAATAAATCCTTGTCCTCTATTGCTACTACTTTCCTCTATTGCTTCTATTTTGGAAGGTATGTAAAACATTACAATTACTTCTTAATTTACGTCTCTTTCATTCTGTGTCTGCCCTGCCTCTACAGGCTTTTCCTTATTTTTCATGATTATTTTTAATCTATACATAGTATGGGCCTCATTTATAAAGCTAAGAATACAGCCTCATTCCTTAAGACTGCTGATACTTAGCCTCTCCACACACCTCAAGGGTGGCAGAGTTAAATCATTCTGGTCAGTATTGTATGGGACTCTTGTACAACTGGTTGTGTGAGAGCAGGGGTGTGGCTGCAAAAACAATTGCTTGTGCAATGAATCCTCAAAGCATTCGATGCTATCAGCTTTCCATGGGGGCAGGTTGATAAGGTTCAAGGATTGTAACCTTGTCTGTCCAGTATTTAATAAATGGGGACCTATACATCAGCATTGCCTTAACACTGCATTGACAACAATATTTAAAACTTTTAATTTGTTAGCAAAAGTTTACATTTGGTTGCAGCCTAACAGCATATTATTTCAAAAGCATTTTGAGTATTGCTTATCTTATCTCTTTTGCTATGGCCAATTAGCAACATATATAAATGAGCTCCTGCATGGATCCAGCAATCATTGTATAGCCTGCTGTAGGTCCAGATTTGTTTTACTATGTATTATAACCCATTTTGGGGTTGATCACAATCTATGATTTAATATTTATTGGCATGTTGATGGCTACTCAAGAGCCATTTTTGATAATGCAATAACATTCACTGCTTCATTGTTCATCTGAAGAACTTTTTTCATAATTGTTTTGGTGAGAGAGGACCCTGTACGTAACTTGTACCAGTCCTGTATTTTTTAGCACAATCCAAATTCTCAACACAGAGCCACACATTTATAGGACCATTTTTCACAGCTAAAATAATATGATAAATCCCAGACAACACTTTTTGATCTATTAATACATACACCAAATGTTTTATTGGTTTTGCACATTGGCAGAACACACTGAAATTACCCCCAGAAATTACCCGCATACTGGAGGACGTGAGGAAGCAACATCAACAAACAGGTACAAATGCCTCCGGCTCAATAAAATAAAGTTAAAGAAAGATAAGCAGTTTTACACTAATAGAAATGAGCAAAATCAATAAACCAGAAATCACACATGCTCACTTTACCGATAATGTTCATAGAGACAAATAAATCTCTATGGATACATAACAGGTTATTTCACACACGTCACCTATTAGTATCACTACACACTATAAAAAGAGACCAATCAGTCCTTACCTCAAAAATATGGATGTGCTGATATTCCTTATGTTGGAGGAACAAGAGGAGGGCCCAGGTCAGTAAATAACACATTTATTCTAGCATACATTTTAATCTAAATCCAATTTTCTTTAACATTCAGCAGTTTTCATTGTGCTATTTCATAGTCAGCAGGATGGCACAATTTGCAAATTCCTCACTGCCATTCATGTCCATTTTTTTCATACCCCTCAACACCTGAAGCCTGTCGTGATTTATCAAAGGGGGATTTCCCTAACATCTCAAATAAATTCCCCTTTTCTTCTTTTAGAATAATATTCTTACCTAAAAGATTTTATCAGGAGAATTTATCTGTCACAGATTGCACACTGTGTTTAACAGATGAAAAGATAAAGCCTTAATATATTTATTCATATGAAAAAAACACAGTTTAAATATACTTACAATATGATTGACCAAAGATTCTGATTTTTTTTTAAACAAAGTGTTCTCAATCTTTAACACAGCAAAGATTGTAAACTCACAAAAGATTTGATCACTGAAATGCCAAATGGGTTAATGGGGTTAATGGAGTCCATGTTTGTTTGCAATTGGATAGAATTTTGTTTATTATAAGTGTTAAACAATATAAATGACATTTGTATGTAGACATGATGGGCATACTGGGCATGTTTGATAACCTAACTTTCTGTTTTGGTGAGATCTACATCTAAAAACAAGAAGAACACTCCAGGATATTAATTTCTTTAAGAATAAAGTGGCAGGACATCTCATCTTCTAGACCAGAATTATGACAGTTCTCACTCAAATTGTGAGACCGCTAAGTGACTGCTAAGTGACAAGGTTTAAAATATCATCAATGTACAGAAAAGGTTTGCCTTTCTCAAATATCTATCACGGTTTTTTATAACATTATTTTTGGCACACAAACCTGTGCAACTTCTATCAGTTGCTAATAAACAAGACAGAATCTCACATACTTGATTGCTGATAGAAATATCATTTATGAAGATGAAATTACTGTAACTTTAACTAAATAAAAACAAACATTTTAAGAATGCAATTGCTCAACACCCTTTTTATATGTCTTGGTAGTGATTTTCATTTTATGATGTTTCCTACAGGTCTTGTTTCTAGACAAGATATCACACACTTATCTATTAAACACATACACATATATACATGTCTGTCCCACCATCTACAGAGGAACTATTCAATAGTGCAGAATATAGGTTTATTGTATATAGACTATACAGTATATATTATTATATAAATACAGCTAAAATAGCTTCTGTGACCATTTCATAGTTTATTGCACATGCTCAAGATGATGGAAGAGTTTTCCCACTATCTGCTCAGATCACTTAGGATTTGAAAAACAAGAATCAGGAGCTAAGAAAATGCAGATAAACAGAGTCAGAAATATTAAAATCAACCCCAATTGTGTCTAGTATTAATGATCATTAATGAATAAGAAAATATCTGTTTACAATTGTTTCTAAATTAATTTGACAATTTTGAATAAATGAAAAAAATTATTCAAGGCATGCTTCCTGAAGCTTTGCCATAGAAACATAATACTAGTTAAATCATACATGCATAACAATGTATAACAAATGTCCCTTACAATGGCAAAGTTGCATTAACATATAATGCAATTTAGTTGTCAGGGCTTATGCACACTGGGTGAAACCCCTACTGAGCTAGTTTGTGTAAGTCTGGCATAAAGTGTTTTGACAACGTTTAACCCTTAAAGGGCCACTAAACCCAAAATCTTTCTTTCATGATTCAGATAGAGAATACAAATTTAAACAACATTACAATTTACTTATATTATTTATTTTGCTTCATTTTTTAGATATCCTTAGTTGAAGAAAAAACAATGCACATGGTGAGCCAATCACACGAGGCTTCTATGTGCAGCAACCAATCAGCAGCTACTGAGCATATCTAGATATGCTTTTCAGCAAATAATATCAAGAGAATAAAACAAATTAGATAATATAAGTAAATTAGAAAGATGTTTAAAATTGCATTCTCTTTCTAAATCATGAAAGAAAAAATGTGGGTTTCATGGCCCTTTAATTACTGAGCCATTTCTATCCTTGTGCTGAGCTGTTTTGGAGTTTTTAGGTTCTGCTCACATTTTGGGCCTGATTCTAAAAAAATTGTCAAGACATGGTTTTCCACTCCAACACTTACAGGGGCAGCCCTCATGGAATTCTATAAAAAAAAAGGGGGCTATCCCTGCACATAGCGATTTGTGTCCCATATAAATAACGAGAGCACTCTGCTAGGTAAAAGTTCACAATGGAGGGTGAGGTACAGAGGTGGAAACCAGCGTGTTTTAAAACTTTAATATCACACTAAATACAAATCAAATTATGCTTTTTTCAGTGCACTATTCATTAAATTTAATGTAATTTTCGTATCGAGTATTTTGGTGAAAACTCTTCAATTTTTAACTGGCGAGAAAAAACAGTAAGAACTGTAGCATGAAAATATTTATAGAATTACACTGGCATTTGAGAGAAAATGTCATGTACGTCTATGTAACACCCATGTTCAGCTCATTTTATGAAAAAACAACAGTTACGCTTTGTATTTTGTACTTTAAGTACTTAAATTACAATTTACACGGTGCATAGGTAATACGATTTATTCCTGTATAATTTACGTAAAAATTTTACATTTTTGATAAAATACGATTTTGGTAAACAATTTTGTTAAGAATTTTGATGCACCTTCACAGTACCTCCATACCCTTCGCACCCTCCATACATTAAGAAATCCAATAGTGAATATAGTGAAGATACGGGTGTGAACCTAAGACATAGGTATTTGAGTCAGAAATTGGCAGAAGGGGTTACCCCCAGATGTTTACATGTAGGAGGCTGCTTTTGAATAAAAAGAAGTGCAAGTTGTGGGATAGGGAAATCTCCTTTGCTCGCTAACATTTAGCGGATGATAACTGGATAATCTGTTTTTCTTTTTTCTGACTAAATTATATTGATGTGTGTATACACCTTTACTTTTTTTTTACACATTTTCTTAAATAAGCATCTAAGAATTATCATTTTTGAAAGAACTCTCACTAGAAGAATCATGTGTTTACATATGCATTAGGAATGAGTCACTGCATTACAAAATACTGTAAATACTTTGGCGGGAGTGGATATATTTGAAGTTGAAGATATCAATCTAAGGAAACACAGGCAACAAATAAGGAAAGTGTGCTATTTAATGATTTATTTATGCATAAAAAAGTTTCTGTGTACATTTTAAGAACCTTTTTATTTAAAATGTATTTGGTTGATAGTAAAAAGCATGGTGGACCTTCAAATTGAAAACTAATGTTCATCACCCCAGGTAATGCAGGATATGGGTTCAGGGCTCTGCATATGCCCATCTTTCATAATATAGATGTGGCAGATGCAGTGCAGGACATAAGCTGTGATTGAGTGCACCTTTGGTTTGCTTAAGTCACAGTTTCATTGTCTTGAACATTCAGGTGGCCTACTTCTGAACTCCCTCTATAAAAAGTATCATAATTCTAGACTGCTGTTGTTTAGATAATATTGCATATTGTGATGGCCGTTTTGGGAAAGTTGGTCTGGTTATAAGGAGAAGGGTGAACATTATGATGATGTGATGAAATCCCAGAAAGCAGCCAGGTATGAGATCAACTTAGTTTTGAGCTCTTCCTTGGTATGTAGTTATTGATTACACTACAAATAATAATTCTATTTCAATGATATGTGAAATAATATCAACTACCATGCATGGCTTTCATGTGTAAAACATCTCAAAGATATCTCATTTTGTGGACTATTCATTAGTAAAGTACATATATGCACAATATATGTTCACCAAATTACATTTGTTCAAGACGTACACAACACAACACAACATGTCTTACAAAAATGTTAATTATTTTGCTACAGAAATCTTTCCTCATCCTTCCATTGTGGATGGGAATCTTGTAATATTTTTTTAATTTGAAAAATGTATAGTTTGATGTTATAAACATAAACATGCTAATTGATGCCTGACCTTTGCTGAGACTTATGAAAGGCATTATAGAGTGGAACATGTGAGGTGACAGTGTATATCATTTTTATTTTTTTTAATTACCAGGTGCTAATGAATCTGCATCCTATGTGTTGATACCACTTTTCAGGCTGTAGACTGCCTCTTTGAATATCATTTGGTGGAGTTTCACCTTCAACTCATTAAAATTTTGGTTAAAGGCCCTCCATTTTTGGCCATCTTATTGAACAAGCTAATTTTTCTCTTAACACCTGTTTTGCAGTCATAAAATAAATGTTTAACACAACTGATATTATGCTTATGGAGGTTGACATTGCATACACTGTCCCTTACCTTTGACCATATCATATTTACTTTGGAAGCACCGACTTGTGCCTCAGCTAAAGAAAAAAGTGCTGAATGAAATCAATAAAGCTAAATTCTCTTTAAGATAGAATCTAGGGCCTCACAAACTTTCATAATTTTGGAGGCACTGGCAGGAGATCCTTCCTGGTTATCAGTATCACTGTATTGGTTTCTGATATAAATATATGTTAATATTCTATTCAATATTTTTTGTTTTCCTGCCTGTATGGAGATCTTTGTGGGTGGCAAAAGGTTTTTTTTGCTAATAGGTTGGGGCATAGTGAACTGTCCACCACTTATAATATTGTTAGTCAGCATTTTTCTTTTCTCATTGACAAACACTCTGACTTTCATATTCCACACCACCCATTCAACCACTCCCACTCAACTATCTAGCAGCTACAATCAATATAGCAATTCAAACATTATTCACCCCAGCAGTTTCTCCAGCAGACACCCCAGCAGACTTATCATTACTCACTGTAGCAGTCACAGCCCTAGTCTTGCCTCTAGTGACAGTCCTTACAACTCCCAGTTTTTTCCTTACATTCCCAATTTCACTGGCTAAAGTCCTTCTTTGTAATACACTACTATGTCAGTATACATCATCTCTGTCACATTTTTCAGGAAGTAACAACTCCGAGCTTTAGGGATATTAAACATATTGCTATTGTGGTCTGTGTTGAGTTCAGAAAACGTTAGAAAATAGGCTCGCTAGATTGCGAATGACCTCTTTATGGGGAATTACAGTTTGAGTTTAATGTCAATTTAAGTTCTAAATGAAAGATCACTTATTCAAATAAAAAAGTTTGACACGTTTATATGAAAAAACTTTTTCCAGCATTTACTTTTTAATATGAAAGTTTATTACTATAGCAATAGTAAATACAACATCTTAATAATAAGGAAAGTAAACATATATAAACTAAATATAAACTAAATTGCGATTGCATATATCAAAAGGACATTTTTTTTAAATTCCAGCTTTATTAAACAAAAGAGACAAATACAAAATGTAGAAAAGACAACTGAACAACAATGTCCAAGAAAAACAGGCCTGCTGCATGTGACCAAGGCTCATGTGTTGAGCCGCAACGTTATGCTGCTTATCTATTAAAGTGGTGTTTTTGCTACATCTTGTGTGCTGGCTTTGTGTGGTGGGTAAACTGGATCTACACCGGATTCATCCTGACTACTACTGTCATTCTATGGAAGTTTAGCCATGCACCAAGTGGTTGAACATGGTTGGTGAGTGCTGATTTACTACTGTATGTTGTATACCTAAATATATATATATATATATATATATATATATATATATATATATATATATATTCCAATGGATTGTCCCCACTTGTAGCGCAAAAAATCTCTCTCCAAAGAAAAGTAAAACTTCCTTTATTGTAGTAACAAAAGTAAAAACATGACAGCCTACACACGACTGTAATAAAGCACTTAATGTAAAAACACAGTGTCAGTGATCTGAACCACATGCATGTGGTTCAGATCACTGACACTGTGTTTTTACATTAAGTGCTTTATTACAGTCGTGTGTAGGCTGTCATGTTTTTACTTTTGTTACTACAATAAAGGAAGTTTTACTTTTCTTTGGAGAGAGATTTTTTGCGCTACAAGTGGGGACAATCCATTGGAATATATTCTATTTACTCAGACGCTGACTACAGACCGGCTCAGTCTCCACAGCTGCAGATCTCCATACACCCTGAGCCAATTGCTCCCCAGCGTGTTACCGGACAGTGAGTGGTATACAGGTACCTTTTGAAATTATATTGCTAAAGTCTATGGCCTAGATTTAGAGTTCGGCGGTAAAAGGGCTGTTAACGCTCCGCGGGTTTTTTTCTGGCCGCACCATAAATTTAACTCTGGTATCGAGAGTTCAAACAAATGCTGCGTTAGGCTCCAAAAAAGGAGCGTAGAGCATTTTTACCGCAAATGCAACTCTCGATACCAGAGTTGCTTACGGACGCGGCCGGCATCAAAAACGTGCTCGTGCACGATTCTCCCATAGGAAACAATGGGGCTGTTTGAGCTGAAAAAAAACCTAACACCTGCAAAAAAGCAGCGTTCAGCTCCTAACGCAGCCCCATTGTTTCCTATGGGGAAACACTTCCTACGTCTGCACCTAACACTCTAGCATGTACCCCGAGTCTAAACACCTCTAACCTTACACTTATTAACCCCTAATCTGCCGCCCCCGCTATCGCTGACCCCTGCATTACACTTTTAACCCCTAATCTGCCGCTCCGTAAACCGCCGCCACCTACGTTATCCCTATGTACCCCTAATCTGCTGCCCCTAACACCGCCGACCCCTGTATTATATCTATTAACCCCTAACTTGCCCCCCACAACGTCGCCGCAAGCTACTTAAAATAATTAACCCCTAATCTTCCGACCGCAAATCGCCGCCACCTACGTTATCCCTATGTACCCCTAATCTGCTACCCCTAACACCGCCGACCCCTATATTATATTTATTAACCCCTAATCTGCCCCCCACAACGTCGCCGACACCTACCTACACTTATTAACCCCTAATCTGCCGAGCGGACCTGAGCGCTACTATAATAAAGTTATTAACCCCTAATCCGCCTCACTAACCCTATCATAAATAGTATTAACCCCTAATCTGCCCTCCCTAACATCGCCGACACCTAACTTCAATTATTAACCCCTAATCTGCCGACCGGAGCTCACCGCTATTCTAATAAATGGATTAACCCCTAAAGCTAAGTCTAACCCTAACACTAACACCCCCCTAACTTAAATATAATTTTTATCTAACGAAATAAATTAACTCTTATTAAATAAATAATTCCTATTTAAAGCTAAATACTTACCTGTAAAATACATCCTAATATAGCTACAATATAAATTATAATTATATTATAGCTATTTTAGGATTAATATTTATTTTACAGGCAACTTTGTAATTATTTTAACCAGGTACAATAGCTATTAAATAGTTAAGAACTATTTAATAGTTACCTAGTTAAAATAATTACAAATTTACCTGTAAAATAAATCCTAACCTAAGATATAATTAAACCTAACACTACCCTATCAATAAAATAATTAAATAAACTACCTACAATTACCTACAATTAACCTAACACTACACTATCAATAAATTAATTAAATACAATTGCTACAAATAAATAAAATTAAATAAACTATCTAAAGTACAAAAAATAAAAAAGAACTAAGTTACAGAAAATAATAAAATATTTACAAACATAAGAAAAATATTACAACAATTTTAAACTAATTACACCTACTCTAAGCCCCCTAATAAAATAACAAAGCCCCCCAAAATAAAAAATTCCCTACCCTATTCTAAAATACAAATATTACAAGCTCTTTTACCTTACCAGCCCTGAACAGGGCCCTTTGCGGGGCATGCCCCAAGAATTTCAGCTCTTTTGCCTGTAAAAAAAAACATACAATACCCCCCCCCCAACATTACAACCCACCACCCACATACCCCTAATCTAACCCAAACCCCCCTTAAATAAACCTAACACTACCCCCCTGATGATCTTCCTACCTTGTCTTCACCATGCCAGGTTCACCGATCCGTCCTGGCTCCAAGATCTTCATCCACCCCAAGCGGGGGCTAGACATCCACTGAAGAAGTCCAGAAGAGGGTCCAAAGTCTTCCTCCTATCCGGCAAGAAGAGGACATCCGGACCGGCAAACATCTTCTCCAAGCGGCATCTTCTATCTTCTTCCATCCGATGACGACCGGCTCCATCTTGAAGACGTCCAGCGCGGATCCATCCTCTTCTTCCGACGACTAGACGACGAATGACGGTTCCTTTAAGGGACGTCATCCAAGATGGCGTCCCTCGAATTCCGATTGGCTGATAGGATTCTATCAGCCAATCGGAATTAAGGTAGGAATTTTCTGATTGGCTGATGGAATCAGCCAATCAGAATATAGTTCAATCCGATTGGCTGATCCAATCAGCCAATCAGATTGAGCTCGCATTCTATTGGCTGTTCCGATCAGCCAATAGAATGCGAGCTCAATCTGATTGGCTGATTGGATCAGCCAATCGGATTGAACTATATTCTGATTGGCTGATTCCATCAGCCAATCAGAAAATTCCTACCTTAATTCCGATTGGCTGATAGAATCCTATCAGCCAATCGGAATTCGAGGGACGCCATCTTGGATGACGTCCCTTAAAGGAACCGTCATTCGTCGTCTAGTCGTCGGAAGAAGAGGATGGATCCGCGCTGGACGTCTTCAAGATGGAGCCGGTCGTCATCGGATGGAAGAAGATAGAAGATGCCGCTTGGAGAAGATGTTTGCCGGTCCGGATGTCCTCTTCTTGCCGGATAGGAGGAAGACTTTGGACCCTCTTCTGGACTTCTTCAGTGGATGTCTAGCCCCCGCTTGGGGTGGATGAAGATCTTGGAGCCAGGACGGATCGGTGAACCTGGCATGGTGAAGACAATGTAGGAAGATCATCAGGGGGGTAGTGTTAGGTTTATTTAAGGGGGGTTTGGGTTAGATTAGGGGTATGTGGGTGGTGGGTTGTAATGTTGGGGGGGGGGTATTGTATGTTTTTTTTTACAGGCAAAAGAGCTGAAATTCTTGGGGCATGCCCCGCAAAGGGCCCTGTTCAGGGCTGGTAAGGTAAAAGAGCTTGTAATATTTGTATTTTAGAATAGGGTAGGGAATTTTTTATTTTGGGGGGCTTTGTTATTTTATTAGGGGGCTTAGAGTAGGTGTAATTAGTTTAAAATTGTTGTAATATTTTTCTTATGTTTGTAAATATTTTATTATTTTCTGTAACTTAGTTCTTTTTTATTTTTTGTACTTTAGATAGTTTATTTAATTTTATTTATTTGTAGCAATTGTGTTTAATTAATTTATTGATAGTGTAGTGTTAGGTTAATTGTAGGTAATTGTAGGTAGTTTATTTAATTATTTTATTGATAGGGTAGTGTTAGGTTTAATTATATCTTAGGTTAGGATTTATTTTACAGGTAAATTTGTAATTATTTTAACTAGGTAACTATTAAATAGTTCTTAACTATTTAATAGCTATTGTACCTGGTTAAAATAATTACAAAGTTGCCTGTAAAATAAATATTAATCCTAAAATAGCTATAATATAATTATAATTTATATTGTAGCTATATTAGGATTTATTTTACAGGTAAGTATTTAGCTTTAAATAGGAATTATTTATTTAATAAGAGTTAATTTATTTCGTTAGATAAAAATTATATTTAACTTAGGGGGGTGTTAGTGTTAGGGTTAGACTTAGCTTTAGGGGTTAATACATTTATTAGAATAGCGGTGAGCTCCGGTCGGCAGATTAGGGGTTAATAATTGAAGTTAGGTGTCGGCGATGTTAGGGAGGGCAGATTAGGGGTTAATACTATTTATGATAGGGTTAGTGAGGCGGATTAGGGGTTAATAACTTTATTATAGTAGCGCTCAGGTCCGCTCGGCAGATTAGGGGTTAATAAGTGTAGGTAGGTGTCGGCGACGTTGTGGGGGGCAGATTAGGGGTTAATAAATATAATATAGGGGTCGGCGATGTTAGGGGTAGCAGATTAGGGGTACATAGGGATAACGTAGGTGGCGGCGATTTGCGGTCGGAAGATTAGGGGTTAATTATTTTAAGTAGCTTGCGGCGACGTTGTGGGGGGCAAGTTAGGGGTTAATAGATATAATACAGGGGTCGGCGGTGTTAGGGGCAGCAGATTAGGGGTACATAAGTATAACGTAGGTGGCGGTCGGCAGATTAGGGGTTAAAAATTTTAATCGAGTGGCGGCGATGTGGGGGGACCTCGGTTTAGGGGTACATAGGTAGTTTATGGGTGTTAGTGTACTTTAGGGTACAGTAGTTAAGAGCTTTAGAAACCGGCGTTAGCCAGAAAGCTCTTAACTCCTGCTATTTTCAGGCGGCTGGAATCTTGTCGTTAGAGCTCTAACGCTCACTGCAGAAACGACTCTAAATACCAGCGTTAGAAAGATCCCATTGAAAAGATAGGCTACGCAAATGGCGTAGGGGGATCTGCGGTATGGAAAAGTCGCGGCTGAAAAGTGAGCGTTAGACCCTTTAATCACTGACTCCAAATACCAGCGGGCGGCCAAAACCAGCGTTAGGAGCCTCTAACGCTGGTTTTGACGGCTACCGCCGAACTCTAAATCTAGGCCTATGTGTGCGCTACTTACTTACAAAGTGTTCTTATGAATATATATAGGTATATACAGATATGTATTGGAATATATATTTAATAATACTTAGAACATATTCCATTATGTGAAGAACATTGGAATGTAAAATATTTACAGTACATGACATACACAAATAAAAACACGTTATGAAATATTAATATTGAATAAAAATGTTTTTCTCTCTCTCACTCTCTCTCTCTCTATATATATATATATTATATATATTTACTGTGTGTGTATATATATATATATATATATATATATATATAAATAAGTATTATTTGTGTTTATATGTGTATATAGGTATGTAAATACATATATACACATATAAATACATATGCACACACACACATATATATATATATATATATATATACTGTATATATATATATATATATATATATATATATATATATATATATATATATATATATATATATACATATACATACAGTCATGGCCAAAATATTGTCACCCCTTCTTTTCTGTCAGATAATGCACCACTTCGCCCAGAGAATTGTTGCAATTACAAATGTTTAGGCATTCTCATGTTTCTTTCTTTTTTTTTTTTTATTCGTATGACACAAAAAAGTGGAGAAAAAAATCCAAATCTGACACATTCCACGCAAAACTTAAAATATGGACTGGACAAAATTATTGGCACCCTCAATTTAATATTTGGCAGCACACCCCTTGGAAAAAAATTACTGAACTCAATCGCTTCCTGTAACCATCAATGAGTTTCTTACACCTCTCTACTGGAATTTTGGACCACTCTTCTTTCGCCAACTGCTCCAGGTCTCTCAGATTGGAAAGGTTCCTTTTCCCAACTGCTGTTTTGAGATCTCTCCACAAGTGCTCTATGGAATTTAGATGTGGACTCATTGATGGCCAGTTCAGTACTCTCCAGCACTTTGCCTTAAACCATTTCTGGGTGCTTTTTGATGTGTGCTTTGGGTCATTGTCCTGCTGTAAGACCCATGACCTCTGACTGAGACCCAACTTTCTGACACTGGGTCCTGCATTGCACCACAGAATTCTTAAGTAGTCTTCAGATTCCATAATGCCATGTACACAGTCAAGATATCCACTGCCTGAAGCAGCAAAGCAACCCCAAAGCATCAGTGAACCCCCACCATGTTTAACTGTAGCGACTGTATTCTTTTCTTTAAAAGCCTTCTTTCTTTTTCTGAGAACAGTAGAATGATGGGCTTAACCAAAAAGCTGTAATTTTGTTTCATCTGTCCACAGCACATTCTCCTAAAAGGATTTTAGTTTCCACAAGTAAATTTTGGCAAACTCCAATCTGGCTTTTTTATGTATTTGTGTCAGCAGTTGGGTCCTTCTGGGGGTCCTACAATAGCGTCCCTTTTCATTCAGATGGCGACGTATAGTGCGAGCTGACACATTTGTACCCTGTGTCTGAAGGTCAGCTTGACTTTGTCTGGAAGTTAATCAAGGTTCTTTATCCACCATTCGAACAATCCTTTGTTGCAATGTATGATCCATTTTTCTCTTTCGTCAACATCCAGGGAGATTAGCTACAGGGCCATGGGCTGTAAACTTCTTGACAATGTTGCACACAGTGGACACAGGAACATTAAGATCTCTGGAGATGGACTTGTAACCTTGAGATTGTCCATGCTTTTCCAAAATTTTTGTTCTCACATCCTCAGACAATTCTTTGCTGCTCTTTCTCTTCTCCATGCTCAGTGTGGCATGCAGAGACACACAACAGAAAAGTTGAGTACATTTTTCACCATTTTAACTGGTTGCGGGTGTGATTTCTATATCGTCAGCACCTGTTAAGTGATACAGGTGAGTTTAATTACAGGAGCATCACAAACTTAGAATGCAATTATTTCTTACAATTTTGAGAAGGTGTCAATAATTTTGTCCAGTACATTTTTGGAGTCTTGCTAGGAATGTATCAGATTTGGCTTTTTTTCTCCACTTTTTTGTGTCATACCAAAACAAATAAAAGAAATAAACATGAGAATGCCTAAACATTTGTAATTGCAACAATTTGCAGGGCGAAGTAGTGCATTATCTGACAGAAATGCAGGGGTGCCAATATTTTTGGCCATGACTGTATTTAGACATGTTGAGTTTACTGCAACTTTTTTTTCTTTCCCTACCATTTACACAAGCCTTTAAGTCCCGTTAACCCTACAAGCGTAACATCACAATTGCGCTTGAGTGTACAAGTCTTCTTTCAACTTGTAATATGCACACTATTTCTGATGCAGGCAAAAAGCTGAAAAATCTGTGCTCCACTCCTAACCTAGCCTTAAAGGGACATTCCACCCACATTTTTTCTTTTATGATTTAGAAAGAGAATGCAATTTTAAACATCTTTCTAATTTACTTGTATTATCTAATTTGTTTTATTCTATTGATATTCTTTGATGAAAAGCATATCTAGATATGCTCACGAGCTGCTGATTGGTTGCTGCACATAGAATCCTTGTGTGATTGGCTCACCATGTGCATTGCTTTTTCTTCAACTAAGGATATCTAGAAAATGAAGCAAAATAAATAATGGAAGTAAATTGTAATGTTGTTTAAATTTCTATTCTCTATCTGAGTCATGAAAGAAAGATTTTGGGTTTAGTGGCCCTTTAAGTGTTTTAAAATATTTACCACTGTCATTTTATTGAGAAGGTTTTGCAAATCAATAGTATTTTAATCTCCTTTTATGTGGCCAGTTAGGAACAGATGTAAATGAACATGTGCTCTGAACTAACCAATTACTGAGCAGGATGTTATAAGCACAGGAAAATGTCACCATACTTAGATATAATGAAGGCACATTTTAGAAGTTTTTCACAGAAAAAAGGTAAACTTAATGAGTATTCTATATATTGTTTTATTCTCCTTAATTAAACATTTTATGTAGAAATGTTGAATTTGATGCCCTTTTAACAGCAACAGAAAATTACTTAGATATGCAGATATTTTTGGATTTCCTGTAAATGTTATATTGTTGCCCATTTTTATTTGAATAAAATTTACTATTTTAAAGATGGCTATGCTGCTTTATATCTCCTTTTCAGATTTGATTTACATTTATTATTGGCCATTGAAGAATAATCATTTGTTACACTTCCACTGAAGTGTTAAATGTTCTTTAGAATTGGGATTCCCAGTGAGATCAGAGAATAGATTGATTTATTAATTCATGTCTATTATTTTTAAATAGATGAGAACAAAGATAAGAGTTTAAAAAAAATCTTTTTAAGTAGACTACTTTGACATGAAACTCCTGTCAGTATTCAGTTCTTAACATTTCTGTACAATTCTAGTTTCAGGTTGCAAGAACAAGAAAGATAAAATAAAATTCATACACATGCCTGGTTCTAAAAGCTGTGGACTTATTAATGACTTTATTGAAAGCATGGTTATGGGTTTTAATCACTACAGAATTATAAAATGACAGTTATACACTTTTCTACAATATAGCCACACTCAAACCAATTTAACAAAATAGAGCACAATAAGTTTTCTGACAACAAAATCCCAAAAGTTAGATAAAGTTCAATACTATTAGGAAAAAATATATACCTTAATTTGGTTGAAAATATGAATCAGACCATGAATAACTGAAAAAAATGGAATTATACTTTTTTTTGCACAATGTGGTAAATAAAGAATATTATTATTATACACTGTAATTAATTTGGATAAAAGTGCAGCACCTTGCTTTTTCTTTTCTTTTAGTAATCCACTAAACATGTTACCTCTACATCATTTATTGTAACAATAAAACATAATTTATGCTTCTCTGATCATTTCCTTTCTTTCATGGTGGTGAGAATCCATTAAGTATATGCAAATAGAGTTTAGAAAATATGCACTAGTGGGAGATAAGCTAACCTCCTAAATCAGATTTCTTCCCCAAGAAAACCAAAAATGTTAGAAACAGGAGTTTGTGAAGAAGGTAGAATCTCACTGGGGATAGTAGGATATATATATATATATATATATATATATATATATATATATATATATATATATATATATATATATATACAGTATATATATATATATATATATATATATATATATATACACTGTATATAAATGTGCAGCTCAAAAATCAGCTAAAATACAGCTAAAAATAGAAATTATATGAGTATTCCGTGATGCTAGTTTAAAAATAAGTAAATAGGTAAAGGCAAGGCATGTATCATAAGGAGATACATAATAGTCAAAATCTAGATTTGTAGAAGGCAGTAAATTCATAAACATAATCAATTCATAAACATATAAACAGCTCAGTAGTTATATAAATAAGAACCATTTGTTTATATCTAAAGTATCTAAAATATCTAAAAGCAATAGGAAATCATACACAATAGGAAATCATACACAAAAAAATGAGCTATTTAAAATCAATAGGTTGGCCAACCTTAAAACAAATGTAAAAAACGATATTAGAAATTTTCCTTAACCCCTTAACGACTGAGGACATGCCAGGTACGTCCTACAAAAAACTACCCTTAACGACCAAGGACATGCCTAGCACGTCCTTTGGGGTTTGAAGCGCTGGAAGGAGGGAGAGAGAGGGAGAAGGAGGAGGAATAATAAATATTGGCCAAGGGATCTGGGGTGGAGGGTGGGTGGGTATTGAGGGGGGACAGCTATACTACAGAAGATATAGAGAAAAAAAAGATGGCAGCAAGTAGGTAGAGGGGGAGGGTTAGAAAGCTGTATGGGGGGTATCAGGGAGGTTGGGGGCTAAAGGGGAATCCAACACTGCAGAATCAATATATATATATATATATATATATATATATATATATATATATATATATATATATATATATAAAATGCTTTTTATTTTAGTACTGGCAGATTTTCTGCCAGTACTTAAGATGGTGGGACAATTGTGGGGTTGGGGAGGGATCAGGGGGTGGGATGTGTCAGGTGAGAGGTTGATCTCTACACTAAAGCTAAAATTAACCCTACACGCTACCTAATTAACCCCTTCACTGCTGGGCATAATACAAGTGTGGTATACAGCGGCATTTAGCAGCCTTCTACTTACCAAAAAGCTACTCCAAAGCCATATATGTCTGCTATTTCTGAACAAAGGGGATCCCAGAGAAGTATTTGCAACCATTTGTGTCATGATTGTACCAACTGTTTGTAAATAATTTCAGTAAGAAACCTAAAATTGTGAGAAAGTTAGGGATTTTTTTTATTTGATCGCATTTGGTGGTGAAATAGTGGCATGAAATATACCAAAATGGGCCTAGATCAATACTTTTGGTTGTTTACTACACTAAAGCTAAAATTAACCCTACAAGCTCCCTAATTAACCACTTCACTGCTGGGCATAATACACGTGTGGTGCGCAGCAGCATTTAGCAGCCTTCTAATTACCAAAAAGCAATGCCAAAGCCATATAAATCTGCTATTTCTGAACAAAGGGGATACCAGGGAAGTATTTACAACCATGTGTGCCATAATTGCACAAGCTGTTTGTAAATAATTTCAGTGAGAAACCTAAATTTCTCCAACATTGGTGTGTCCGGTCCACGGCGTCATCCTTACTTGTGGGATATTCTCCTCCCCAACAGGAAATGGCAAAGAGTCCCAGCAAATCTGGCCACATAGTCCCTCCTAGGCTCCGCCCACCCCAGTCATTCTCTTTGCCGTTGCACAGGCAACATCTCCACGGAGATGGTTAAGAGTTTTTTGGTGTTTAAATGTAGTTTTTATTCTTCTATCAAGTGTTATTTTAAAATAGTGCTG
The DNA here is from genome assembly GCF_027579735.1 of Bombina bombina. Taxonomy (NCBI): domain Eukaryota; kingdom Metazoa; phylum Chordata; class Amphibia; order Anura; family Bombinatoridae; genus Bombina; species Bombina bombina. The sequence goes on along the minus strand of NC_069500.1, from coordinate 264,160,647 downwards.
GTATGTACTATTTACTCTGAAACAGAAAAGGATGAAGATTTCTGTTTGTGAGAGGAAGATGATTTTAGCAGACAGTAACTAAAATCGATTGCTGTTTCCACATAGGACTGTTGAGATGAAGTAACTTCAGTTGGGGGAAACAGTTAGCAGACTTTTCTGCTTAAGGTATGACTAGCCATATTTCTAACAAGACCATGTAATGCTGGAAGGCTGTCATTTCCCCTCATGGGGACCGGTAAGCCATTTTCTTAGTCAAACAAACAGAATAAAGGGCTTATTATGGGCTAAAAAACTGGTAGACATTTTTATGGGCTAAATCGATTGCTTTATTTGGGCATTTTATTCATATTTAGGCTGACAATTTGCATTTATAAACTTGGGGAACGTTTATTAAACGGCAGGCACTGTGTTAGACACCTTTTCCAGTCAGGGGGCCTTCCTAGTTATAGACTGAGCCTCATTTTCGCGCCATTACTGCGCAGTTGTTTTGTGAGAGCAGGGCATGCAGATGCATGTGTGAGGATCTAAAAATTGCTGGAAAAGCTTCTAGAAGGCGTCAATTGGTATCGTATTCCCCTCTGGGCTTGGTTGGGTATCAGCAAAGACTATAGCTGGGACTGTATAGGGGTTAAATTTATAAACGGCTCCGGTTCCGTTATTTTAAGGGTTAAAGCTCTGAAATTTGGTGTGCAATACTATTAATGCTTTAAGCTCTGAAATTTGGTGTGCAATACTATTAATGCTTTAATTTTTGAACAATTCCTTCATACTTTTTCACATATTCAGTAATAAAGTGTTTTCTGTTTAAAATTTAAAGAGACAGTAACGGTTTTGTTTTAAAACGTTTTTTGTGCTTTGTTGACAAGTTTAAGCCTGTTTAACATGGCTGTACCTTCAGATAAGCTATGTTCTATATGTATGAAAGCCAATGTGTCTCCCCATTTAAATTTATGTGATAATTGTGTCATAGCGTCCAAACAAAGTAAGGACAGTACTGCCACAGATAATGAAATTGCCCAAGATAATTCCTCAGACGAGGGGAGTAAACATGATACTACATCATCTCCTACTGTGTCTACACCAGTTTTGCCCATGCAGGAGGCCCCTAGTACATTTAGTGCGCCAATGCTTATTACCATGCAACAATTAACGGCTGTAATGGATAACTCCATAGCAAATATTTTATCCAAAATGCCTATTTATCAGAGAAAGCGCGATTGCTCTGTTTTAAACACTGAAGAGCAGGAGGGCGCTGATGATAATTGTTCTGTCATACCCTCACACCAATCTGAAGGGGCCATGAGGGAGGTTTTGTCAGATGGAGAAATCTCAGATTCAGGAAAGATTTCTCAACAAGCTGAACCTGATGTTGTGACATTTAAATTTAAATTAGAACATCTCTGCGCACTGCTTAAGGAGGTGTTATCTACTCTGGATGATTGTGACAACTTGGTCATTCCAGAGAAATTATGCAAGATGGACAAGTTCCTAGAGGTTCCGGTGCACCCCGACGTTTTTCCTATACCCAAGCGGGTGGCGGACATAGTAAATAAGGAGTGGGAAAAGCCCGGCATACCTTTCGTTCCCCCCCCTATATTTCAGAAATTAATTCCTATGGTCGACCCCAGAAAGGACTTATGGCAGACAGTCCCTAAGGTCGAGGGGGCAGTTTCTACTCTAAACAAACGCACTACTATTCCTATTGAAGATAGTTGTGCTTTCAAAGATCCTATGGATAAAAAATTGGAGGGTTTGCTTAAAAAGATTTTTGTACAGCAAGGTTACCTTCTACAACCAATTTCGTGCATTGTTCCTGTCACTACAGCAGCATGTTTCTGGTTCGAGGAACTAGAAAAGTCGCTCAGTAGAGAGACTCCATATGAGGAGGTTATGGACAGAGTTCACGCACTTAAATTGGCTAACTCTTTTATTTTAGATGCCGCTTTGCAATTAGCTAGATTAGCGGCGAAAAATTCAGGGTTTGCTATCGTGGCGCGCAGAGCGCTTTGGCTAAAGTCTTGGTCAGCAGATGTGTCATCCAAGACAAAATTGCTTAACATCCCTTTCAAAGGTAAAACTCTATTTGGACCAGAATTGAAAGAGATTATTTCAGACATCACTGGGGGAAAGGGCCCTTCCACAAGATAGGTCTTTCAAGGCTAAAAATAAGTCTAATTTTCGTCCCTTTCGTAATTTCAGGAACGGACCGGCCTCTAATTCTGCATCCTCTAAGCAAGAGGGTAATGCCTCACAACCCAAACCAGCCTGGAAACCGATGCAAGGCTGGAACAAGGGTAAGCAGGCCAAGAAGCCTGCCGCTGCTAACAAAACAGCATGAAGGAGTAGCCCCCGATCCGGGACCGGATCTAGTGGGGGGCAGACTCTCTCTCTTTGCTCAGGCTTGGGCAAGAGATGTTCAGGATCCCTGGGCGCTAGAAATAGTTTCTCAGGGTTATCTCCTGGAATTCAAGGAACTACCCCCAAGGGGAAGGTTCCACATGTCTCACTTATCCTCAAACCAAATAAAGAGACAGGCATTCTTACATTGTGTAGAAGACCTGTTAAAGATGGGAGTGATACACCCAGTTCCAATAAAGGAACAAGGAATGGGATTTTATTCCAATCTGTTCGTAGTTCCCAAAAAAGAAGGAACTTTCAGACCAATTTTGGATTTGAAGATCCTAAACAAATTTCTCAGGGTACCATCGTTCAAGATGGAAACCATTCGAACGATTCTACCCACTATCCAGGAAAGTCAATTTATGACTACCGTGGATCTAAAGGATGCGTACCTACATATTCCTATCCACAAAGAACATCATCAGTTCCTAAGGTTCGCATTCTGGACAAGCATTACCAGTTTGTGGCCCTCCCATTCGGGTTAGCCACTGCTCCAAGGATTTTCACAAAGGTGCTAGGGTCCCTTCTAGCGGTTCTAAGACCGAGGGGCATTGCAGTAGTACCTTACTTGGACGACATTCTAATACAAGCGTCGTCCCTGTCAAAAGCAAAGGCTCATACGGACATCGTTCTAGCCTTTCTCAGATCTCACGGATGGAAGGTGAACATAGAAAAAAGTTCTCTGTCTCCGTCGACAAGAGTTCCCTTCTTGGGAACAATAATAGATTCCTTAGAAATGAGGATTTTTCTGACAGAGGTCAGAAAATCAAAACTTCTAAGCTCTTGTCAAGTGCTTCATTCTGTTCCTTGTCCTTCCATAGCGCAGTGCATGGAAGTAGTAGGGTTGATGGTTGCAACAATGGACATAGTTCCTTTTGCACGAATTCATCTAAGACCATTACAACTGTGCATGCTCAAACAGTGGAATGGGGATTATACAGACTTGTCTCCAATGATTCAAGTAGATCAAAAGACCAGAGATTCACTCCGTTGGTGGCTGACCCTGGACCATCTGTCCCAGGGAATGAGCTTCCGCAGACCAGAGTGGGTCATTGTCACGACCGACGCCAGTCTAGTGGGCTGGGGCGCGGTCTGGGAATCCCTGAAAGCTCAGGGTCTATGGTCTCGGGAAGAGTCTCTTCTCCCGATAAACATTCTGGAACTGAGAGCGATACTCAATGCTCTCAGGGCTTGGCCTCAACTAGCAAAGGCCAGATTCATAAGGTTCCAATCAGACAACATGACGACCGTTGCATATATCAATCATCAGGGGGGAACAAGGAGTTCCCTGGCGATGAAAGAAGTGACCAAAATAATTCAATGGGCGGAGGATCACTCCTGCCACCTGTCTGCGATCCACATCCCAGGAGTGGAAAACTGGGAAGCGGATTTTCTGAGTCGTCAGACATTCCATCCGGGGGAGTGGGAACTCCATCCGGAGATCTTTGCCCAAATAACTCAATTATGGGGCATTCCAGACATGGATCTGATGGCGTCTCGTCAGAACTTCAAGGTTCCTTGCTACGGGTCCAGATCCAGGGATCCCAAGGCGACTCTAGTAGATGCACTAGTAGCACCTTGGACCTTCAACCTAGCTTATGTATTTCCACCGTTTCCTCTCATTCCCAGGCTGATAGCCAGGATCAATCAGGAGAGGGCCTCGGTGATCTTGATAGCTCCTGCGTGGCCACGCAGGACTTGGTATGCAGACCTGGTAAATATGTCATCGGCTCCACCATGGAAGCTACCTTTGAGACAGGACCTTCTTGTTCAGGGTCCATTCGAACATCCAAATCTGGTCTCCCTCCAGCTGACGGCTTGGAGATTGAACGCTTGATTCTATCGAAGCGTGGGTTTTCAGATTCTGTGATAGATACTCTGGTTCAGGCCATAAAACCGGTAACTAGAAAAATTTACCATAAAATATGGAAGAAATATATCTGTTGGTGTGAATCCAAAGGATTCCCATGGTATAAGATAAAAATTCCTAAGATTCTCTCCTTTCTACAAGAAGGTTTGGAGAAAGGATTATCTGCAAGTTCTCTAAAGGGACAGATCTCTGCTTTAGCTGTCTTACTACACAAAAGACTGGCAGCTGTGCCAGATGTTCAAGCATTTGTTCAGGCTCTGGTTAGGATCAAGCCTGTTTACAGACCTTTGACTCCTCCCTGGAGTCTAAATCTAGTTCTTTCAGTTCTTCAAGGGGTTCCGTTTGAACCTTTACATTCCATAGATATTAAGTTACTATCTTGGAAAGTTTTGTTTTTGGTTGCAATTTCTTCTGCTAGAAGAGTTTCAGAGTTATCTGCTCTGCAGTGTTCTCCGCCCTATCTGGTGTTCCATGCAGATAAGGTGGTTTTGCGTACTAAGCCTGGTTTTCTTCCTAAGGTTGTTTCTAACAAAAATATTAACCAGGAGATAGTTGTACCTTCTTTGTGTCCGAATCCAGTTTCAAAGAAGGAACGTTTGTTACACAATTTGGACGTAGTCCGTGCTCTAAAATTCTATTTAGAGGCTACAAAATATTTCAGACAAACATCTTCCTTGTTTGTTGTTTATTCTGGTAAAAGGAGAGGTCAAAAAGTGACTTCTACCTCTCTTTCCTTTTGGCTTAAAAGCATCATCCGATTGGCTTATGAGACTGCCGGACGGCAGCCTCCTGAAAGAATCACAGCTCACTCCACTAGGGCTGTGGCTTCCACATGGGCCTTCAAAAACGAGGCTTCTGTTGACCAGATATGTAAGGCAGCGACTTGGTCTTCTCTGCACACTTTTGCCAAATTTTACAAATTTGATACTTTTGCTTCTTCGGAGGCTATTTTTGGGAGAAAGGTTTTGCAAGCTGTGGTGCCTTCCGTTTAGGTAACCTGATTTGCTCCCTCCCTTCATCCGTGTCCTAAAGCTTTGGTATTGGTTCCCACAAGTAAGGATGACGCCGTGGACCGGACACACCAATGTTGGAGAAAACAGAATTTATGCTTACCTGATAAATTACTTTCTCCAACTGTGTGTCCGGTCCATGGCCCGCCATGGTTTTTTAATCAGGTCTGATGAATTATTTTCTCTAACTACAGTCACCACGGTACCATATGGTTTCTCCTATATATATTTCCTCCTGTCCGTCGGTCGAATGACTGGGGTGGGCGGAGCCTAGGAGGGACTATGTGGCCAGCTTTGCTGGGACTCTTTGCCATTTCCTGTTGGGGAGGAGAATATCCCACAAGTAAGGATGATGCCGTGGACCGGACACACCGTTGGAGAAAGTAATTTATCAGGTAAGCATAAATTCTGTTTTTGTGAAAACGTTTGTGATAAAATGAACAATAAAATGCTACTTGTATTTATTGCCCTATAACTTGCAAAAAAAAAAAAAAAGCAAAGAACATGTAACCATTAGGTATTTCTGAACTCAGGACAAAATTTAGAAACTATTTAGCATGGGTGTTTTTTGGTGGTTGTAGATTTGTAACAGATTTTTCGGGTCAAAGTTAGAAAAAGTGTGTTTTTTCCCATTATTTTATCATATTTTATATATTTTTTATAGTAAATTATAAGATATGATCAACATATGGGTATCTTTAGAAAGTCCATTTATTGGCGAGGAAAACGGTATATAATATGTGTGGGTACAGTAAATGAGAAAGAGGAAAATTACAGCTAAACACAAACACAGCAGAAATGTAAAAATAGCCCTTGTCCCAAACGGTCAGAAAATTGAAAAGTGCTCTAGTCACTAAGGTGTTAAAAGAGTGAGTTCTGTGCACAGAACAAGTGCCGGTAATTGCTCCTGGGATTATTTGTAATCCTTATATGTGCTCTCTATTTAGAGGGCGGCCATATCAGTAGTTATCCGTTATCCACTGCGCTAAGTACAAATGACGGTTTCTCTGTTTTATGTAATTGTAATCTTTGTATGTGCTCTCTGTTTAGAGTGCAGACATATCAGAAGTATCCGTTATATACTTAATAGAAGTATCCGTTATATACCTAATAGAAAGTGATTCTCTTTTCTGAGTCTCTTTTCTGAGGGTGTGTCGCAGGTCCCCTATGCGAGTGGTATATCAAACCATAAAACGTTAGTTAATTCTAAAGTTCCAATATTAGTAGTCTTAACAATCTTCACTTGCTTACCCCACCGATCCTGGTGCCAGTTTTTCTTAGTCTTCACCGCAGATAGTATCTGAAAGTGTTGCAGACTTCTTCTTCTCATGTGACTCTACGGCTTGCTGTGGAGTTCACGAGTAGTCTGATGATCAGATGAATCTGCAACACATTTCTGCTGTCTCAATGCAGCCTTTGTCAAGCAGTAATCTTGATCTGTGCAACTTGGGCTTTAAATAGCAGTTGTTTCATCATTGATCGGATTAATCTGTAGCAGGTGTTTGCGCTGCATCAAGTTAACCTTTACTACTGAATGGTGGAATATTTAGTATTATATTAATAACCATTGAGTACATTCTAATTCAGCCAAATAGTTCATAGCATTAGTAGCCTATACAAATAGTCCAAATCATTGTCATATTCACTTATGCAAACAAATTTGTTAGATAAAATCACAGTTAATAGTGTATAAACAATTTACATAAAAGTAAAACCATATATAGATATCTATTTATACTCAGCTTATAGGCAGTGGTATCAAGAGACCTACATTTTAAATTTAAAGAATTATAGAGAATTAAACCTTACAAAAAGTTTTATCTTAAAAACTACATTAGAGATCTATCCCAACCTATAAAAATATAGAAATATGTAAAACAAAAATATAAATGTCTATTTGCACTGGGTTTTTATTGAGCTTTTTTGGGCAAAGATGTCGTGTATGGGAGAAATAGGGTGAAAAAGGTTTTAATATGTGTAAACTCATATTTTAGTTTAATTATTTATTCAGGAAACAGTTTGAATTAAAATCTATATTTAGTCTATTTGGGCGCAGAGTTTGGAGCTCAAATATCCATCTTGTTTCTGCTCTTAGTAGATTATTGGTGTGGTTCCCTCTCTTCTTATGTTTATCAATTTCCGTAATGGCTATGAAGTGAAAGAACTTTAAATTGCTCCCATTACATTTTCTAATGTGTTTTGGGACACATTAGAAAATGTCTCTCTTCTTCTGAATTTTCTATAGATAGAATATGGTCCCTTATTCTTTCTTTGATAGTTCGTTCAGTTTCACCTGTATATTGTATTCCACATTTCTTATATTCTATAAGGTAAATTATATCTGTATCCATACATCTAATAAGATCTTTGATCTTATATTCCTTCTTAGTGATGTTAGATTTAAATGTAATTTTTTTTCTGCATGTCTGCAGGCTTTACAAATCCTGCACAGGTAAAACCCTCACAGCTCTTGTCCTAATGCATTTTTTCGGGATTTTTTTGTTTTGTTTCTTAGTGTGGGTGCTAATTGGGTTTTAAGATTTGGTGCTTTCCTGTAAATGAATGTTGTTGTTTTTTCTGGTATTAAATACCCTATATGTGGGTCAGATTTAAGAATAGTCCATTGTTTTAAAAAAAATCCTTTCTAACAACATCCTATCTTTGCTATATTGTGTTATAAAGGGAATATTCAGCATGTCTTTATTTTGGTTTTCAGATATATATATATATTTTTATTCTTATATTCCATGATTGTGGACCTGTCAAGTTCTTTAATTTGTCCTCTTACTTCTTCTATTACGTTTTCATTGTATCCTCTATCTGTCAATTTCTTTTTAAGGACCTTAGATTGTGTTTCAAAGTTTACTTCTCTAATGCAATTTCTCTTTAGCCTAAGGAACTGCCCTTTCGGTATTACATTTATCCTACTATCCCCAGTGAGATTCTGCCCATACGGGCGCTACCTTCTTCACACACTCCTGTTTCTGACATTTTTGGTTTTCTTAGGGAAGAAATCTGATTTAGAAGGTTAGCTTATCTCCCACTAGCGCATATTATCTAAATACCATTTGCATATACTTCTCTGTTTCCCTATTAGTATAATATTTCAGCTAGGATGTATAGTCCACTCTCTTACATAGATAATCATACCACTCAAAGAGAAAGAAGTGATAACCCACAGGATAACCAACAATATAAGAATACATATAAAACAAATACTAATTCAAATAAGGAAGACATTTTTGAATTAAGGTCTTCAATATACAACAATATTCATAATATATTTGAAGAAGGAAAGAAATCTATCACCCTCACCACTACTGACAAAGAAACCTTCCTAGATTACATAAAAACTTAAGAACAAAAACTAATTTTAGAAATGAGACACAAAGCTGAATGCATATTTCTCAATGAATACCTATCAGTAAAGAGAGTGCCAAGAGGCCTAAGAATAAAAAAAGAATGTTCCTTTAAAATAGAAGATAGAAACTTTAAAAGGAAATGGAGAGAGATTTTAGAAGATTCCTCTTTTAAACTAATGTCACTGATTAAGGAATAAAGGGAAGAACTCATAAAATTGGGAAATGAAATAAAGATCTGGAACAAAAACTATCTAGCTATAAGGAACTAACTGAATTTAAGAAAAAAGAATTAGAACTAAAAAAGATGATGATGGAAACTAAAGAATCCTTAATAAATATAAAGATGAAAACATTTGAGAGAGATAGGGAATATTACAATACTTTTGCCAACAATCCTGATGAGCAATACTATATAAGTCCCAAATAAAGATACAATACAATACCCCCAATACCCCCAATCAAAACAAAGAACCTAGTAACCACGGTCAGGGTCACGAGACCAAAAACAGGTACCAGTACAAATAAAGAAGCAGAAAAGAAAAAAGAGAGTTTGTATACCAACACTAGACCAATAATTAAGGAAAGAGAGGAAATTATCGACCTTAGACCAGCCTGGAAAAAAGTAGAATTTAATAATAAAAATAAAAGTAATTATTACCAAAATTATCAGCATGGAAATAACTATTGGAGTAGGAATACACAACATAAAGACTTCAATGTTAAAGATTCTAATAAACCAAATGGTGGACATAACTCAGACTATAGACTAACTAATAGATACGCTCCTCTTTATGAGAACAATACCTATTATCCAAGACAACAAGATAGAATATTGCCCACCACATCTAGAGATAATACACATGGGCCTAAATCAAATAAGACAGAGGACCTTTTTTTTTAGAGATGGGACAGTACCAACAAAGATTAAGGAGAAAAAGAAGATTCTCCTAAGAAGAGGTTGTAGAGGAAGTGGGAGATCAAAGAGAAAGGAGAGATCACAAAAATACATTGTTCACCTATCAAAAAAGAACAAAACAGATGAGATAACGAATAATAGTTTCTATAATTTAAGCACCTTTAACCTGGATAAATCACATATAGAGGTTTTAAACAAAGGACTTTCCTTTGTGCCCACCAAAACACTGGACTGTTTCAATGCTTACATAGATGCACATAAACTCGTAAGGAATCTAACTCTTAAAAAGTATTTCAATAGGTCAGCACTAGAAATTAAAAGCAATCCCGGAAGAGAAACACATAAAACCACTGAGATAAACCAAGACGTTTATAAACATTCAGGGCTAAAGAATAGATCTAACTTCTACCCAAAGAAAGAAAAGGGTTGCATAATAGAGACTTTTGAAAATTTGGTTCTAAATGAAATAACAAATATAGATGAGAGTAAGCATCAACAAAAATATAATCTAACAAGAAAACAAACTGACTTAATCAGAAATCTGGAGAAAAACAATGAGATTATTGTAAAACCAGCAGATAAAGTATGGTATAGTGGTGATGGATAAAGAAAAATGTAGGAGTATGGTTAATCACATTATTGTAGATGAGAATAGTTATGTAAAAATTAGATCAAACCCACCACAAATATATAAAATATTTCTTAAACATCATTTAGGTAAAGCAAGGGAACTAGGTATGCTAGATAATGAAGAATATGTTTACCTATACCCAGAATATCCTATAACTCCAGTGCTCTATGCACTACCTAAAATACATAAATGTCTCACAAACCCGCCATCCAACCTTTCAGAATACATAGATAAATTACTACAAATATATGTATCTACCCTTCGCTCATATTTAAGAGATTCAACAAATTTGCTAACTCAAATAGAAGTGATCAAATGGGAACAACACTATATTTTGGTAACTTGTGATGTTTCTGCGCTTTATACCTTGATTAGACATGACAATGGTCTGGAGTCAGTCAAACATTATTTAGATAATGACCCTGAGATTAAAAAAAGCACAGAAAGAATTCATCCTAGATGGAATCAAATTCATCTTGACACACAACTACTTTCTGTATGAAGGTCTTTTCTATGAACAGGTTTGCGGCACAGCTATGGGAACAGAATTTGCCCTTAGCTACGCAAACCTGTACATGGAATTCTGGGAAAAACACTTTTTAGAAGAAACCCCATTTAGACAAAAGTTCATCAGGTTTAAAAGATACATTGATGACTTGTTTTTCATATGGGGTGGCAACGAATCAGAATTATTACTATGTTTAGAAAAAATGAACACAAACACCAAGAACCTAAGATTTACAGTTGAATACAGCACACAAAAGGTTAATTATGTAGATTTAGAAATTGAAATTGAAAATCAAGATATAATCACCAGAACCTTCTTTAAAAGTGTGGATGTGAATAATTACATACATTCAACCAGCTGCCACCTAGAGAAATGGAAGAAAAATATACCGAAAGGGCAGTTCCTTAGGCTAAAGAGAAATTGCATTAGAGAAGTAGACTTTGAAACACAATCTAAGGTCCTTAAAAAGAAACTGACAGATAGAGGATACAATGAAAACGTAATAGAAGAAGTCAGAGGACAAATTAAAGAACTTGACAGGTCCACGATCATGGAATATAAGAATAAAAATTGTATATCTGAAAACCAAAATAAAGACATGCTGAATATTCCCTTTATAACACAATATAGCAAAGATAGGATGTTGTTAGAAAGGATCTTTAAAAAACACTGGACTATTCTTAAATCTGACCCACATATAGGGGATATAATAACAGAAAAACCAACATTCATTTACAGGAAAGCACCAAATCTTAAAACCAATTAGCACCCACTCTAAGAAACAAAACCAAAAAAACTGAAAAAATGCATTAGGAGAAAAACTGAGAGAGTTCTACCCGTGCAGGATTTGTAAAGCCTGCAGACATGCAGAAAGAAAAAATACATTTAAATCTAACATCACTAACAAGGAATATAAGATCAAAGATCTTATTAGATGTATGGATACAGATATAATTTACCTTATAGAATGTAAGAAATGTGGAATACAATATACAGGTGAAACTGAACGAACGATCAAAGAAAGAATAAGGGAACATATTCTATCTATAGAAAATTCAGAAGAAGAGAGACATTTAGAACTACATGTCCCAAAACACATTAGAAAATGTAATGGGAGCAATTTAAAGTTCTTTCACTTCATAGTCATTGCGAAAATTCATAAACATAAGAAGAGAGGGAACCACACCAATAATCTACTAAGAGCAGAAGCCAGATGGATATTTGAGCTCCAAACTCTGAGCCCAGATAGACTAAATGTAGATTTTAATTTAAACTGTTTCCTGAATAAATAATTAAACTGAAATATGAGTTTACACATATTAAAACCTTTTTCACCCTATTTCTCGCATACACGACACCTTTGCCCAATAAAGCTCAATAAAAGCCCTTTGCAAATAGACATTTATATTTTTGTTTTCCATATTTCTATATTTGTATAGGTTGGGATAGATCTCTAATGTATTTTTTAAGATTAAAAACTTTTTAAGGTTTAATTATCTATAATTCTTTAAAATTTAAAATATAGGTTTCTTGATACCACTGCCTATAAGCTGAGTATAAATTGATATCTATAAATGGTTTTACTTTTATTTAATTTTTTTAATACACTATTAACTGTTTTAACAAACTTGTTTGCATAAGTGAATAAGACAATGATTTGGACTATTTGTATAGGCTACTAATGCTATGAACTATATGGCTGATTTAGAATATACAAGATGGTTATTTATATGATACTAAATATTCCACCCTTCAGTAGTAAAGGTTAACATGATACTAAATATTCCACCATTCAGTAGTAAAGGTTAACATGATACAGCGCAAACACCTGCTACAGATTAATCCGATCAACGATGTAAACAACTGCTATTTAAAGCCCAATTTACACAGATCAAGATTACTGCTTGGCAAAGGCTGCATTGAGACAGCAGAAATGTGTTGCCGATTCATCTGATCAACAAACTACTTGTGAATCCCACGGCAAGCCGTAGAGTCACATGAGTAGGAGCAATCCGCAGCACTTTCAGATACTACCTGCGGTGAAGACTAAGAAACACTGGCTCCAGGATTGGCGGGTAAGCAAGTGAAGATTGTTAAGACTACTAATATTGGAACTTTAGAATTAACTAACGTTTTATGGTTTGATATACCACACGCATAGGGAACCTGCGACACACCCTCAGAAAAGAGACTCAGAAAAGAAAGTCACTTTCTATTAAGTATATAATGGATACTTATATTAAGTATATAATGGATACTTATGATATATCTGCCCTCTAAACAAAGAGCACATACAAAGATTACAATTACATACAACAGAGAAACTGGCATTTGTACTTTGCGCAGTGGATAACGGATAACTACTGATATGGCCGCCCTCTAAATAGAGAGCACATTTAAGGATTAAAAATAATCACAGTAGCAATAACCGGCACTTGTTCCTTGCACAGAACTCACTATTTTAAGGAAAATAGTCTAATAGCAGTTTTTACATTTGTTTTAAGGTTGGCCAATCTATTGATTTTAAATAGCTCGATTTCCTATTGTGTATAATTTCCTATTGTCTGATATTTTAGATATTTTAGATACTTTAGATATAAACACATGCGCCTAAATTACGAGTTTTATCGGTAAAAACTTGTAGGGCTTACTAGCCTTTTTTTCCAGCGCTCCCTTAAGCCAACGCTGGTATTACGAGTTTTCTGAATGGCTGCGTTAGCCTCAGAAAAGTGAGCGTGGAGCAAATTTAGCTCCAATTCAACCCTCAATACCAGCATTTCTTATGCTAGCGGTAAGCTGGAAAAACGTGCTCGTGCACGATTTCCCCATAGGATACAATGGGGCTGAGCTGGCTGAAAAAAAACCTAACATTTGCAAAAAAGCAGCGTTCAGCTCCTAACGCAGCCCAATTGTTTCCTATGTGGAAATAAAATATATGTCTGCACCTAACACCCTAACAACCCGAGTCTAAACACCCCTAATCTTACACTTATTAACCCCTAATATGCCGCCCCCGCTACTGCTGTCACCTGCATTATACTATTAACCCCTAATCTGCCTCTCCGGATACCGCCGCCACCTACATTATCCATATGAACCCCTAATCTGCTGCCCCCAACATCGCGGACACCTATATTAAATTTATTAACCCCTAATCTGGCCCCCTCCAACGTTGCCGCCACGACCTACACTTATTAACCCCTAATCTGCCGACCGGACATCGCCGCCACTATCATAAATGTATTAACCCCTAAACCGTCGCACTCCCGCCTCGCAAACAATATAATACATTTTATTAACCCCTAATCTGCCCTCCCTAACATCGCCGCAACCTACCTACAATTATTAACCCCTAATCTCCCGCCCCCAATGTCGCCGCTACTATAATAAAGTTATTAACCCCTAAACCTAAGTCTAACCCTAACCCTAACACCCCCCTAAGTTAAATATAATTTAAAAAAACAAAAACAAATTACTATAATTAAATAAATTATTCCTATTTAAAACTAAATACTTACCTGTAAAATAAACCCTAATATAGCTACAATATAACTAATAGTTACATTGTAGCTATTTTAGGATTTATATTTATTTTACAGACAACTTTGTATTTATTTTAACTAGGTACAATAGCTATTAAATAGTTAATAACTATTTATTAGCTACCTAGTTAAAATAATTACAAAATTACCTGTAAAATAAATCCTAACCTAAGTTACAAATACACCTAACACTACACTATCAATACATTAATTAAATAAATTAAATACAATTTTCTAAAATAAAATACAATTAAATAAACTAAACTATATTACAAAAAAAACACTAAATTACAAAAAATAAAAAAATATTCCAAGAATTTTAATCTAATTACACCTAATCTAAGCCCCCTAATAAAATAAAAAAGCCCCCCAAAATAATAAAATTCCCTACCCTATACTAAATTCAAAAGTAATCAGCTCTTTTACCAGCCTTTGAAAGGGCTTTTTGCGGGGCATTGCCCCAAAGTAATCAGCTCTTTTACCTGTAAAATAAAATACAAGACCCCCCCCCAACATTACAACCCACCACCCATACACCCCTAATCTAAAACCCACCCGATCCCCCCTTAAAAAAACCTAACACTGCCCCATTGAAGATCACCCTACCTTGAGCCGTGTTCACCCAGCCAGGCACCGATGGGCCAGAAGAGGACATCCGGAGCAGCAGAAGTCTTCATCCGATCAGGGAAGAAGAGGTCCTCCATCCAGCAGAAGTCTTCATCCAAGTTGCATCTTATATCTTCATCCATCCATCCGGCGCGGAGCGGGTCCATCTTCAAGAAATCCGACGCGGAGCATCCTCTTCTTCCCGACGACTAACGACGAATGAAGGTTCCTTTAAATGACGTCATCCAAGATGGCGTCCCTCGAATTCCGATTGGCTGATAGGATTCTATCAGCCAATCGGAATTAAGGTAGGAAAAATCCGATTGGCTGATGTAATGGACTTCGCATTCTATTGGCTGATCCAAATTTTTTATTTTTTTTTGTAATATAGTTTAGTTTATTTAATTGCATTTTATTTTAGAAAATTGTATTTAATTTATTTAATTAATTTATTGATAGTGTAGTGTTAGGTGTATTTGTAACTTAGGTTAGGATTTATTTTACAGGTAATTTTGTAATTATTTTAACTAGGTAGCTATTAAATAGTTATTAACTATTTAATAGCTATTGTACCTAGTTAAAATAAATACAAAGTTGCCTGTAAAATAAATATAAATCCTAAAATAGCTACAATGTAACTATTAGTTATATTGTAGCTATATTAGGGTTTATTTTATAGGTAAGTATTTAGTTTTAAATAGGAATAATTTATTTAATTATAGTACATTTATTTTGTTTTATTTAAATTATATTTAACTTAGGGGGGTGTTAGGGTTAGACTTAGGTTTAGGGGTTAATAACTTTATTATAGTAGCAGCGACATTGGGGGTGGGAGATTAGGGGTTAATAATTGTAGGTAGGTTGCGGCGATGTTAGGGAGGGCAGATTAGGGTTAATACAATTTATTATAGTGTTTGCAAGGCGGGGGTGCGCCAGTTTAGGAGTTAATACATTTATTATAGTGGCGGCGATGTCCGGTCGGCAGATTAGGGGTTAATAAGTGTAGGTAGGTGGCGGTTACGTTGGGGGGAGGGCAGATTAGGGGTTAATAAATTTAATATAGGTGTTGGCGATGTTAGGGACAGCAGATTAGGGGTTCATAGCTATAATGTAGGTGGCGGCGGTGTTCGGTCGGCAGATTAGGGGTTAAATAATTTTATTTTAGTGTTTGCGATGTGGGGGGGCCTCGGTTTAGGGGTTAATAGATAGTTTATGGGTGTTAGTGTACTTTGTAGCACTTTAGTTAAGAGTTTTATGTTTCGGCGTTAGTCCATAAAACTCTTAACTACTGACTTTTAAATGTGGTTGGAGTCTTGGAGGTAGAGGCTCTACCGCTCACTTTCTCCAAGATTCATAATACCAGCGTTAGGCAAATCCCATTAAAAAGATAGGATACGCAATTGACGTAAGGGGATTTGCGGTAGCCTCGAGTCGCGGAAGAAAAGTGAGCGGTGAGCCTCTACCTGTCAGACTCGTAATACCAGCGTTAGATAAAAAGCAGCGTTGGGACCTCTCAACAGCTTGTGCAATTATGGCACAAATGGTTGTAAATGCTTCTCTGGGATCCCCTTTGTTCAGAAATAGCAGATATATATGACTTTGGCGTTGCTTTCTGGTAATTAGAAGGCCGCTAAATGCTGCTGCGCATCACAGGTGTATTATGGCTAGCAGTGAAGGGGTTAATTAGGTAGTTTGTAGAGAGCTTGCAGGGTTAATTTTAGCTTTAGTGTAGAGATCAGCCTCCCACCTGACACATCAGACCCCCTGATCCCTCCCAAACAGCTCCCTTCCCTCCCCCACCCCACAATTGTCCCCGCCATCTTAAATACTGGCAGAAAGTCTGCCAGTACTAACATAAAAGGTTTTTATTTTTTTTTTATTTTTTTAGCATATTTACATATGCTGTGGTGTAGCATCCCCCCTTAGCCACCAACCTCCCTGATCCCCCCCCAAAACAGCTCTCTAACCCTCCCTATCTGCCTTATTGGCGGCCATCTTGGGTACTGGCAGCTGTCTGCTATTATTTCACAGTCAAAAAATTGTTTTTTTTTTTAAATGTACACTACTGTTACACCAGATATGAGTGGTGGCACTGGGCAAGTGGGCACAGTATACGCTGTTAGCCTGACACACACGCTGGCAGGCAGGCAACTGCAATTATATTACACAGGGGAAAAAAACAAAAAAACGACTGATGTTCTAGCCCTAAAAAGGGCTTTTTGGGGAGCTGTCCTTACAGCAGAGATCAGATGAGTCCTTCAGGACTGTAGTGGACACTGAATACACTAGCCTAGCTATCGATTTCCCTATTAAATCAGCAGCAGCTACACTGTCCCTCCTCTCACTAAGAATGCAGCTTCCAAAATCTAAAACGGATGCTTTCCAGGAGGTGGGAGGGTCTGGGAGGGAGGGTCTGCTGCTGATTGGCTGTAATGTGTCTTCTGACTGTGAGGTAGCGGGTCAAAGTTTACTCAATGATAAAGAATAGGGGGCGGATCGAACATTGCATATGTTCGCCTGCCGCGGCGAACACGAACATGCTATGTTCGCCGGGAACTATTCGCTGGCAAACTATTCGCGACATCACTAATGTACATATCCTACTATCCCCACTGAGATTCTGCCCTTACGGGCGCTACCTTCTTCACACACTCCTGTTAGTGAGAATCCATAAGCAAATACTCATGGGATTCAACTCCTGGCCACAAAGAGGAGACAAAGATTCCCAAAGCTCCAAAAGTACTTTAGATATCCTACCTCTCTGGTATGCTATCCTTATGTATAGCTAAGCAAGTAGAAAGGTAGAAAAGGACAAATCAGGGGAAAATAAATACAAGCTAGAACTGCCACTAGATTTAAATTTATTGAAAATGAGTGGGTCTCGTAAACACAAGTCATTACTCCTGGGAACCAATATCCAAGCTGTGGAGTCCACAAGTAATTTTGGGGGGATTTTTTTTTTTTTTTAAAGGCAGTCACCTAATTGTAGACACTGAACTACTGCATAGGAAAAAGACTCAAGATCTTGATAATGGAAGTAACCTTAAGATAGTAAGTTTTGTAGTAGTGGAAGAGAACATGGAGGAAAATATAACAGGATATCTGTATCAGATCCACAAAGTAAGTTCTGTGCGGCCAAGTAAGAGCAACCAGAATTACTGGTGAGAGTCTTGATAGATCAGAGCAATCACCCTTGGCAGTACAGCTATAGGAGGAAATATATAGCAGGAGGAAAAGATCAGGGAGCTGCTATAGCATCAACAATTTCTGCCTGAGGGTCCCTGGATCCTGCAATATATCTGGGAAGTTTGTTCAAACTAGAAACCTTGAGGTCTAACACTGGTAGACCTTAATGTCCTACAATCTGATTGAAAACATCCAGATGAAGGAAACATTCCCATGGGTTAAGAAATTGTAGAATAAGAAAATCTGCTTCCCAGGTGTTAACACCTAGGAAATGGACTGATAAAATTGTACAGAGATTGTTTTCTTCCCAAGACAAAGCTTTGGAAAACCTCCTTCCTGGCAAGGGAACTGTGCATTCTCCCTTGATGATTGATATATGCCTCTGTTGAAACATTGTAGTAGTAAAAAACAGACTAATCTCTTCTTATAGGAGAGCAACTCTGAGGGGCTCTGAGGATGCCTGAGGTTGTAGAATATTTATTGGTAACCTTGCCTCTTGAAGAGACCAAGCTTCTTGTGCTCTCCTGGACCCCCATGCTGCAGCCCAACCCAAGACTTGCGTCTGTTTTAATTTTTTGTCCAGAACAGATGTAGAAAGAGCACCCCTTTAGAAATGTAAAATAAATTAGTCCACAATAACAGGAACTGTCTCACTTTGAAATTCAAGAGGATTCCTTAGAAGAACTGTGTATAAACCTTGCATGCAGAGCTGAAGGGGACATATGAAACTATGCAAAAGGAACAGTGTCTGATCCAGATATCATCAGAGCTAACACTTTCATACATTGAGCTATTGTAGAATTGAAAAGAGATAGTAGAGTTGCACAAGCTGTTTGAAGCTTCAAACGCCTTTGTTTTAATAAGTAAGGTCTAATAGAAATTATATAGAAATTAAGCCAAAAATGTGTCTGTATGATATGCATACAGTATATATATAGGAATATCTATTTATAAATACATAAACCATATGCCCCTATGTGAAGAACATTGGAATGTGAAATATTTACAATAAAACACAGTATAACACATTATTAAATATGAATATTCCATAAATATGCTTTTACATGTTTTCAGCCATTTAAACGGACAGTCTAGTCAACATTAAACTTTCCTGAATTAGATAGGGCATGCAATTTACTTTTATCATAAAATTTGCTAAACCTACGTAGGCTCATATGCTCATTTTTAAGCCCTTGAAGGCCACCTCAAGTGCATTTTCACAGCTAGACAGCGCTAGTTAATGTGTGCTATATAGATAAGATTGTGTTCACTCCTGTTGAGTAATTTATGAGTCAGCACTGATTGGCTAAAATGAAAGTCTGTCAAACTAACTAAAATAAGGGGGTAGTCTGCAGAGGCTTAGATACAAGGTAATCACAGAGGTGAATGTATATTAATATAACCGTGTTGGTTATGCAAAACGGGGAATGGGTAATAAAGGGATTATCTATCTTTTTAAACAATAACAATTCTGGTGTAGACTGTCTCTTTAACTTCAAAGGGCTCCAATGCACTTTTATATATATACTAGGTGATAAGCCTGCCCAGAGGGCAGTCTATTTAAAAAAAAAAGTACAAACCCCAAAGCTAATATTCCAAAAAACAAAAAAAAAATTAAATTACAAAAAAAAATAAACAAAGCTATCCAAAATAAAAAATGTAAACCTAAACTAATACCCCTATAAAAATAAAAAATCCCCCCAAAATAAAATAAAAAATAAAAAACACCCCCTAATCTAATACTAAACTACCAATAGACCTTAAAAGGGCTTTTGCAGGGCATTGTCCTAAGATAAACAGCTCTTTTACCTAAAAAAATCACCAACTACCCCCTAACAGTAAAACCTCCCACGCAACCAACCCTCCCAAAATAAAAAAAACTAAGTCTAAAAAAACCTAAGCTACCCATTGCCCCTAAAGCGGCATTTGTATGGGCATTCAGCTCTTTTACTGCCCTTAAAAGGGCAATCAACTCTTTTACAGCCCAAAAACACTAATCTAAAAGAAAAGCCACCCAAAAAGTAAAAAAAAAGCCTAAGACTAAGCCCCAAATAGGTACTCACTGTTCCTGAAATCCGGCAGTGAAGGTCTTCTTGCAGGCGGCTCCATCATCTTCTATATTCATCAGGAGCAAAGGAGGCGCAGAGCGGAGGTGCGGAGCGGTCTTCCCTGATGTGCAGCTCCGGAGCGGCGGTCCTCAGCTGCGGTTCTCAGCGGCAGTCCTCAGCAGCATGGTGGCTCCTCTTCATCCAATCTCCGTCTTATTTTGCAGGGCATTGCCCTAAGATAAACAGCTCTTTTACCTAAAAAAATCACCAACTACCCCCTAACAGTAAAACCTCCCACCCAACCAACCCTCCCAAAATAAAAAAAACTAAGTCTAAAAAAACCTAAGCTACCCATTGCCCCTAAAGCGGCATTTGTATGGGCATTCAGCTATTTTACTGCCCTTAAAAGGGCAATCAACTCTTTTATAAACCAAAAACACTAATCTAAAAGAAAAGCCACCCAAAAAGTAAAAAAAAAGCCTAAGACTAAGCCCCAAATAGGTACTCACCGTTCCTGAAATCCGGCAGTGAAGGTCTTCTTGCAGGCGGCTCCATCATCTTCTATATTCATCAGGAGCAAAGGAGGCGCAGAGCGGAGGTGCGGAGCGGTCTTCCCTGATGTGCAGCTCCGGAGCGGCGGTCCTCAGCGGCGGTTCTCAGCGGCAGTCCTCAGCAGCATGGTGGCTCCTCTTCATCCAATCTCCGTCTTATACTAAAAATTGAATGGAAGGTACCGCATTCAAATTGGGGTACCTTGCATTCCTATTGGCTGACATTTTGAAATCAGCCAAAAGATTAGAGCTACTGTTCGAATCAGCCAAAAGGATTTCAGTAGCTCCCATCCTATAGGCTGATTTGAAAATGTCAGCCAATAGGAATGCAAGGTAACCCATTTTTAAACGCGTACCTTGCATTCAATCCACAGTGTGCAGCGGTGATCGTACCAAGAGGATCTCCACGCTGGATGGCTCTGCGGTCGCCGGTCTTGTTCCGCGGTCACCTCAGCTCCATGTTGCCTTGGTCCTGGATGAAGCTAGAAGAGGTCCCCAAGCTGGAAGAAGGTGTCGTTGCATCCAAGAAGACTTCACCGCCTGGAAGAAGACCTCCGCCGGACTTCAGGAATGGTGAGTACATATTTGGGGGTTAGACTTTTTGAGTACCTATTTGGGGGTTAGACTTCAGCAACTGTGAGTACCTAAAAAAGGGTTAGTGTTAGGTTTTTTTTAAGGTTTTTTGGGTGTGTTTTTTTAAATTAGGGGTTGGGCATTTCTTAAAAGAGCTAAATGCCCTTTTAAGGACAAGAAAAAGAGCTAAATGCAATTTTAAGGGCAATGCCCATACAAATGCCCTTTTCAGGGCAATGGGTAGATTAGTTTTTTTTAGATCGTTTTTTTTATTTTGTGGGTTTGGGGGAGTGGGGGTTTGTAATGTAGTGGGTCTGTGTATTTTTGTTTCTAAAAAGAGCTGATTTCTTTGGGGCAATGCCCTACAAAAGGCCCTTTTAAGGGCTATTGGTAGTTTATTATAGATTAGGTTTCTTTTATTTTGGGGTGTTTTTTAAAGGGGTATTAGAATAGGAATAATTGTTATTATTTTGGATAATTTGTTTGTTATTTTGTGTATTTTTTTTGTTTTGGGGTGGGTTTTTCTTTTTAGAATAGCCATTTTTTATTTGTAATGGGCAAGCAAAAGAGCTGAATGCCCTTTTAAGGGCAATGCATATACAAATGTCCTTTTCAGGGCAATGGGTAGATTAGGTTTTACTTTATTTTTATTATGTGGGTTTGGGGGTGGGGGTTTGTATACTGTTAGGGGGTGTTTGTTTTTCTTTTGTAGAAAAAGAGCTGATTTCTTTAGGGCAATGCCATAAAAAAGGCAATTTTAAGGGCCCTTGGTAGTTTATTATAGATTAGGGTTTTTTATTTTGGGGTGGGACTTTTTTTTTTTAAAGGGTATTAGAATAGGAATAATTTTTATTGTTTTGGAAAATTTCGTTTGTTATTTTTTGTAATGGTAGTTTTTTTATTTTTTATAATTTTAGTGTTTTTTTATTTTTTGTATTTTTTTTATTTTTATAATGTTAGGTTTTAGTGTAAGGCAGCTTAGGTTTTATTTCACAGGTAAGTTTGTATTTATTTTAACTAGGTAGTTAGTAAATAGTTAATAACTATTTACTAACTAGTCTACCTAGTTAAAATAAATAAAAACTTACCTTTGAAATAAAAATAAAACCTAAGCTAGCTACAATATAACTATTAGTTATATTGTAGCTAGCTTAGGTTTTATTTCACAGGCAAGTATGTATTTAGTTTTAAATAGGAATTATTAAGTTAATAATTGTAACTTTAATTTAGCTCTATTTTTATTATGTTAAAGTTATGGGGTGTTTAGGGTTACTGTTAGGGTTAGGTTTAGGGGTTAATATAGTTTAATTTAGGTTGTTGCGATGTGGGAAGCTGGCGGTTTAGAGGTTAATAGGTTTATTTAGTGGTAGTGATGTGGGAGGCCAGAGGTTTAGGCTTTAATAACTTTATTTAGTGGCGGTGAAGTCGGGGAGCGGCGGAATAGGGGTTAATAGATTTATTATAGTGTGGGCGATGTTGGGGTGCAGGGGAATAGGGGTTAATAACTTTAGTATAGTGGCGGCGATATCGGGAGCGGCAGATTAGGGGTTAATACATTTATTTTGGTGGCGGCGATATCGGGAGCGGCAGATTAAGGGTGTTTAGACGTGGGGTTTATGTTAGGGTGTTTCATTCCGTGATCGCAGGTGTTAGTTTTTTCTAACCCGCTCTCCCTATTGATGTCTATGGGGAAAGCATGCATGAGCACGTCAAAGCAGCGCTTGTATTTTGCGCGGTATGGAGCTCAATGCAACCATATTGCACGCACAAGCCAGCTGTTTGAAAACTTGTAATGGCAGCGCAATGGAGTTTGAAATAATGCAACTTTTGTTGCGTTCATTTTGCACCCCGTTGCGCCCATAACTTGTAATCTACCTGTTAGTTTTTTGCGTTGTGGGGGGTTGGCGGGTTAGGCGTTAATAGGTTAATTCGGTTTATTGCGCTGTGGGGGTTGGCGGTTTAGGGGTTAATAGGTTAATTAGGTTTATTGCGATGTGGGGGGTTGGCGGTTTAGGGGTTAATATTTTAATTATGTTATTTGCGTTGTTTAATTTGCAGATTAGGGGCTAATTACTTTATAATTTTGCGATGTGGGAATTGGCGGTTTAGGTGTTTGTTTATACTACGTGTGGGCGGTTAGTTTTTTTTTGTTATACTTCGTGCAGGCAGGATGGATTATTTTGGCTACGTGCGCAGCAAACTTTCCTTTGGCTGCCTTGCGCAGTCAACATTCCTTTGAGGATGAGTGCGCAACTGGCTATGGCGACGGACACTTTACAAACGCGATTATATTATAGATATAAATATGTATGTGTGTGTGTGTATTTATGTGTATAAATGTCTGTAAATACATATATAAACATATATAACATTTATAAATACATATCTATACACATATATACAGTATATACATACATATACATTTTTAAACATGTGTATGTATGTATCTTCATGTTAAAGCCCTTTGCATGCCTTTTTTCCTTAACAACTAAGACCACATATCTTTGAGCCCTTATAACTTTTTAATACAATCTTTTTTTCAATAATTTTTATTAGATGGTGTTAATATGAGTGTAACTGTAAATTATTATTTTTTTTTTTTTTTAAATTTCAAATTTTTATTTGTAAAGATTTCTCAAATACAACAGTGACATATTAAATGATTTGGAGCACGTAGGCTCCTACAGAAAGTATGAACAGAAAAATTGGAACATTAAAAATATGTCAGGTTAGAATGTGTTCCTAAAATGAAAAAGTGAACGAAATATAGCTCAAGTCAGCTGGGGTGGGTTAACTGGGGTGGGGGGGAGGGATTGGGGAGAAAGGAACGGGAGGGTAATTGTTAGAGGCAGGGATTTGGTTCATATGCGGATGGTACTTGGAGAGGGTTACCTAGTGTGTGTTTACTCTAGTGTTCGGGGCCCAAGTAGTGGTGTGGTTAGATTGCCAATCTGCCCACACTAATTCAAATAGGTCTGAATTATTTAGAGAGTAAAAGATAGGTTTCTCCATATTGTAGATGTATGCCATATAGTTTAGGATGCTTGACCATTTTGGGGGCGTCTCAGTTTTCCATGCCTTGGCTATTGTCGCTTTAGTAGCTGTTAGCAAATAGATTGCTAGATATGCTTGGTGTTTAGGTAATTTAGTGATGCCTATGTGTAAGAGGGCATTAGAAGGAGTTATAGGAAGTGTTATGCCTAATCTCCCTAGCGTACGGAAGCATGTACTCCATAAGGGTTTTAACTTGGGGCATTCCCACCATATGTGTAGAGAGTCTCCTTTTTTGCCACAATTGCGCCAGCATAGGGGAGAGGTAGAGACAAACATTTTATTTAGTCTCGCAGGGGTGAGGTACCAGTTCGTTAAGAGTTTGTAATATGTTTCAAAGAGTGTGACACAGTGCAGTGCTTTTTTAGTGAGGGAAATTACATGCTGCCAAACTTGTGGGGGCAGAGTCAGGTTCAGAACTGATTCCCAAGTGAGTAAGTGAGGAAGTTTATTCTCAGGGTCTGTGTTTCCTATTAAAGTGTAATGCATTGATAATGGTCTGTGTAGTTTGTTACCTTGTTGCCAAGTCGTTTCCCAGAGTGTACAGGGTTGGTGTAACTCAGGTTGGAATCCCCAGCTAGTAAGAAAGCTCTTTAGTCTTGTGTATTCGTATGTCATGTACCTGGGTAAGTTGGGGCCAGCCTTTATTGCTGAGAGTGTCATGAAGCGCGGGGTTGGTGAAGTAACCCAAAGGTCAGCTACTGTTTGTATTCCAATTCTAGTCCAGCCATAAGGATGAGAGTCAGGTAAGCCTCGTAGGAGACCTGTCAAGGGAGTAATAGGTGAAGGATGTGGGGCGATGTGTGGATAGTGTCTAAGCTTGTCCCACATGGCGAGGCATTCTCGTATTATGTTATTGCTAACGTCTGTGATACGTCTTAGGTGGGCAGGAATCCAAATTAAGTCGGGCAAAAATATATGATTTGGGAGGGAGGCTTGTTCTATGGTTTTCCATTTACTAGGGGAGTCTTTAGCACCCCATTGTGAGATGTGGGTGAGCATGGCTCCTTCATAATACCTAGTTATTGATGGGGAGGCTATACCTCCTCTACTAAGGGGGCTTTGAAGGATTTTGTGTGCCACTCTGGGGGGTTTGTGCTGCCATATATATTTTGTAAATTCACTCTGAAATTGGTGAAGGAGATATCCCGGGATACAGAGAGGGAGACATCTAAATAAATAAGTAATTTTAGGTAGAAAGGACATCTTAAGGGCTGTTAACCTACCTATCCATGAGATGTGAGTATAGTCCCATTTGTCTTTCAAAGTACGCAGTTCGGTTAAGAGGGGCAGGTAGTTGTCTTTGATCATCTGAGGGATATTGTTCGATATCTTAACACCTAAGTGGGAGATGAAGTTATTGACGCAGTGTACTCTGTATTGGACCTTGAGGGTGTCAACTATGTTCTGTGGGATTCCCCAGGTAAAGATTTCTGTTTTATCTAGATTTAATTTGTAGAGTGACATGTCTCCAAAGGAGTTTAAGATTTCTATCAGTCTCGGGAATGAAGATAGGGGGTCTGACGAGAATATAGTAATGTCGTCTGCAAAGAGTGCAATTTTGTGAATTGTGCCATGTAGGCGAATGCCATAAATTTTTTTGTCTTGTCTGATTTGTTCTGCTAGTGGCTCGATTGCCAGGGCAAAAAGAAGGGATGAGAGTGGACACCCTTGTCTGGTGCCATTAGATATTGGGAAGGGGGGTGAAGCAAAGCCTAGGCCTCTAACTACTGCTGTGGGAGTGGAGTAAAGAGCCTGTATCGCTTTGATAATTTGATCTGGGAAACCAAAGATTTTAAGAGCTTCCCATAAGTAGGACCATCTAACGCGGTCAAAAGCCTTCTCTGCATCCAATGAGATGACAGAGAATGGCCTATTTAGTCTGGTGGATTCAGTGCAGATGTTTAGGAGACGTCTAGTATTGTCTGGCCCCTCGCGGTGAGGGATAAATCCTACTTGGTCTAAGTTTATGAGTTTCGGGAGTAATTTAGAGATACGTGTAGCAAATAATTTAGCATAAATTTTAATGTCTAAATTAATCAAGGAGATTGGCCTGTAATTGGAGCATAAGGATGGGTCTTTTTGGGGTTTAGGAATAGTAATCACCGTTGCTTCCAAGAATTCCTGACTAAACCTACCCTGTTCTCTAGCGTGATTAAAAAATCTTAAGAGTAGTGGGGTTAGTTCATTTGTGTATGTTTTGTAGAAGGCTGCTGAGTAGCCATCTGGACCCGGAGTTTTAAAAGGTTTTAGATGCTTTATTACGTGTTTGATTTCCTTAGAGGTGAAGGGGGATGAGAGTGTTTCTTGGTCGTCAGGTGACAATGAGGGGAGATTTAAGCTGCAAAGGAAGGAGCATATTTTGTCAACAGGAGTTAGTTTGTCGCTTGCATTTTTTTCTAGATTGTACAGGTTTGAGTAGAATTTCTCAAAACAAGTACCAATGTCTGAGGGTTTGCGGTATGTCTGGTTCTCAAATTGGATCTGGTGAATTCTTGAGGTACTCGCTCTGTTTTTAAGTTTATTTGCTAGTAGTGTATCTGCTTTGTTACTCTTATGGTAAGTAATCTGTTTCAGTTTAAATAAGTTAGCCTGGGTGCGTTTTAGCTCTAGTTGGTTAATATGGTTTTTAATCTGTATAATTTGAGCTGTGGTTTCATCTGAGGGTGTACTTCTATTTAGGAGTTCTAGTCGACGTAATTTAATATGAGATTTGGAAAGGGGTAGGCCAGATAGTTTTTTAAGATGAGCTTGTTTTTTAATTATGAGACCTCTAAAGGTGGCCTTTGCCGCCCCCCATAGTGTGTCGTCTCTGACCTGATTATTGTCATTAGTTTGGCAGTAGAAGGTTATGTCTTTTCTCAAGGTTTCCTTAAATGCAGCATCCTGTAGGATGTCATGCGGGAGGCGCCATGAAGGCTTCACATTATGTCGCTCCGCTGAGCGGAGAGTTACTGAAACTAGGTCATGATCAGACCATGGGCATAGGGAGATGTTAGAATGTTTGACTTGGTCAAGGGTTTCTGCTGAGCAAAAAACATAATCGAGTCTGGAGTATGTTTTATGAGGGAATGAGAAGTGAGTGTAGTCTCTATCTCTAGCATGAAGTGAACGCCATACATCGAAGTAGCAGAAGTGGGTAATTATTTGTCTGAACTTTTGGGAAAGTTGAGCAGGAGGGGTGGTGTGTTTTGTCCGGGCAGTTCTTTTTCTGTCTAGTGCTGGATCCCAAGTCATGTTGAAGTCCCCCGCTAGCAAGACTCTGCCTATTTTTATCCGGTCAACTGTGTGTAGGATCCGTTTGAGGTATCTAGGCTGATGTGAGTTAGGTAGATAGATAGAAACTAAGGTATGATCAGTATGGTCTAGCTTACATGTTAGAATGAGAAATCTAGATTGGGGGTCTTTTAGAACTTGGATTGGTTCGTAAGCTATTCTTTTATGGATTAAAATTGCCGTACCTCTGGCTTTTTTTGAAAAAGAGGTGTATTCGAGGACAGTGTAGTCTTTAGATATTGTGCAAGGAGGATTGTCTGACGTCCAATGTGTCTCCTGAAGGAATGCTACGTCAGGGTTATGGAATTTGAGTGATCTAGCTAAAAGGCTACGCTTATGTGGGGAGTTTAGGCCTCGTACATTATGGGTTAGTATTTTGAGGGGTGGCATAGAGAGGTATGGGGAGTAGGTCAGGTCTTTTAATACTGAGAGTTAGTGTAAGTTGGGAGGATAGGGGGAGGGAAATAGGCAACAGATAGTGTGAAGAAAAGTTAGCGAAAATAGTTCGCTATGGTGGAGCCCTAGTGTGGGCTGCCTGTGGTGGGGGGCGAGAAGCTAACAGAAACAGGGGTCTTTGGAATGGACCCTGCTCCGCAGTAATCATTGTAAATTAACTTGCTATTACATATGTGCAATACTTAAATTAAGACAACAACCTTAAAATAACAATCTAACACATAACTTAATTGTACTATCTAATAGTAAACTTTTCAAACTTTAACTCAGTCTCAGTTATGATCTGTTGGAGACAGGTCAAACTTCCAGGTTAAATAAAGTCTAGGTAAGTTCCGTTAAAGGCTACCAGACGTGTTTTTACGGTGGGTTAGTTTTAGGTTTCTTGGCTCTTTGCTCTTTAATAGTCCATTCGGGAGCCAAAGCTCTCAGCTTTGGGTAGGTTGGCTGTAACGGTGGAGGTTGTTCCTGGTGTAGGCCCCATGTGGCCAGGAGAGCCATACCTTGAGGTATGGAGTTAATTGTGTGGCTCTGGTTGTTTCTGGTGACCACTAGGTTTGTAGGATGGCCCCACCTGTATTTAATATTGTCCTTCCTGAGTGTCAGAGTAATTTGTTGAAAGGTTTTACGGTACTGTAGGGTATGAGTTGAAAGGTCAGGCAGGAGTTGAACATCCTTGAATTTTTCTGGCATAGGCGGTCTTTTGAAGGCTGCTTGCATAAGTTTGTCTTTATATATGTAGCTGTGAAAGCAGACAATTACATCTCTTGGTTTGTCGGCTGGAGTAAGCCGTGATCTTAAAGCTCTATGGGCTCTCTCCATTGTATCAGTGTGTCCATCTGGGGTGCCCACGAGTACTGTAAACAGCTCCTTTAGGTAGGGTTGGAGATGAGTATTTTCTACGGTTTCTGGAATGCCCCTAAACCGGATATTATTTCTGCGAGATCTGTCTTCAATGTCTGCCATTTTAAATTCAAGTTGAGTCATCTGATCTGCTAGGGTTTCAGAGTAAGTGAGCAGGTTTGATTGATCTACTGCTAGATCATCCTGTTTCCGCTCTAGTGCTTCAACTCTTTCTCCAATCTCTGAGATTTCCTTTTTCAGTTCCGCAGAGGACCGTTGAATTTCCTGGGTGATAGAGCGTGTTTGACTGGCCAACATATGTTGTAGGGTAGCCTTAGTAATGTAATGATGTGATGGCGCTTCTGAGCGCACACTGGAATGAGATTCAGCATCGATCGACTCAGGGTCGCTCATCTCCTCGTTGGTGACAGGGTTAGATTCCTTTCCTGATTGAGTAAAGTGGTAACTGTACATTTTAATGTAATTTGATGTATTTTGTGGAACTTTTTAGTCTCGCATACCAGTTAACCAGAGTTTTGAGGTGGTGCTAATAACCCGATGAGCGTTACATTCAATTACACTTGAGCAAACACGTTTACTTTCAACTTGTAATACACTCGCTACATCCGACTTGCACAAACAGCTGCAAAAAAAAACAATATCACTCATGAGCAGTAGTTAACGCACCACTCATAATCTGGCCCTTTGTGAGATTCAGAGAGAGAAGATAAATCAACTATAGGTTAATTGTTAAACACAGACCTTGTGCACTTACTTGGAGAAGAAATAGCCACTAACATCTCAGAAAAAGATGGGTACAAAGCGCACAAAGTTTTTAAAATCCTGGAGCAAAATCTAAAAACATTCCCTTGTACAGTATAAACATAGGATGGACAGATTCATTTAGAGGCAAGGACAACATTTGGTTTATTAGAATACATAAAGTGATCCATGGAAGAATTGCAGAACTGGCTTTGGGGTGTTACAGGAACTAGCTTGCAAAAAAACAATTAAAGAAAATACGTGATTAGAGGATCTACCCTTTAAGGATCTAAAGTAGTGGGGACAGTTCCAGTATGCTCCATTACAGTGAAATTCAGACACAAGAAAAATAACAGTACCACAAGTTAACAGGAATATTTAATAAATATAAATGGAGACAATGTCAAAGACAAGAGACTCAGGTCTCCATGTACTAAGCAGCGAAAGCTGCTCCGGAGACCTTTGCGGATAATCTTCCCTCAGGAGCGCAGTGCTGATAAAAAATGGCGGGCAGAAAGCATAGTGGGAAGGATTAACTCCTAAAGTGCTGGAAAGAAAAATAGACAGGCAATAAAAGGGGAAGTGTGCTAACTACAGACGGGAATGCGAAGACTATAGTGAAACAAGAAAAAACATACGTAATAAGCAGATGCACATTGTTAAAAGAAAACAAGAGTGCGCTACATAATAGAGGAGATTCCCTTAGCCATCAACACAGTCAAGACAGACTGTGCTACAGCAAAAGTTACATCCCTAAAAGCAATAACTGACAATGATGAGAAACGAGAACACGCACCAGTGCAAATGGAAAAAACTGTCAAAAGGCAGAACAGAATGAGCAACCTTGAAATGACAAAAGTACACTAAAGTCAAATTAATACATAAAGTACACGCATACTGAGTGAAAAAAATCTCCCAGTCCAAATGTCTGTCTCACAAAAAACTAGCCTAGTGTAAACTGTAGTATGTCTGTAAAGTGTTAGTGTACCTGGTAATAGCCTTCGGGCTTTCTGAGTGCATAAAGATTCTCACTTACCTTGAGATGCACATACTTTATAGTGCATACCCACAGCTGCAGAAACAAACTGCTTTCAGTAGAGATCCTATCCAGTACTGTGTTTACCGACATTCAACCTAAGGTACTTTATTTTGTTATATATATATATATATATATATATATATATATATATATATATATATATATATACACACAGGTAGCCCTCGGTTTATGCCAGTTCAATTTGGGGCGTTTCAGAATAACAACCTTTTTTTTCAGTCATTGGACTGCTATTGAAATGCATTGAAAAGCAGTGCACTAATTAAAATTGCCAGTAGGTGGAGCTGTCCGCTTGTGTTGCAGCAAAGTTAAGCAAGTTTAACAGCTTGAAATTGATATGTGTACACAGAGCAGACATTAGCTATCAAGCAACAAGATTTAACAGTCACTTCCCTATTATCTTCCTGTCCAGCTGCTTGAGGTGAGGGTGCCTAACTGCTTATTGATCACTGCAGATTGAAATGCATAGAATAGGTGCAGACCCAATATTATCTAACATGCTAACAATGCAGAGAACTGATTGCTGAAAAATGCAAGTAAAAAAACGTTTTTCTTCATTAAACTTAGTTTAATGATACAGTCTGTTGTGTGATTATTTAATTAAGTTATAATACTGTTTTAGCAAATGTTTTTGTTCATTTAACTTAGTTTAATTATATATTATGTGTTGTATGATTATTTGATACTGTTTATAATGCTGTTTAGCATTTATAGGGTAGCAAAAAAGGGTAGCGGAGCACCAATCCAATGTAGTAAAATAAAAATAGTCTTTATTGGAAATCAAGATAAAACAGAAAAACGACAGGGTGCCATTATCCAAAAGGAGTCAGCTCCTACAGCAGCTGTAGGAGCTGACTCCTTTTGGATAATGGCACCCTGTCGTTTTTCTGTTTTATCTTGATTTCCAATAAAGATTATTTTTATTTTACTACATTGGATTGGTGCTCCGCTACCCTTTTTTGCTACTTTTGTTCTAATTGACCTTCTAGCGTGGTAGCACCTCCAGAGGAGAATAATCCTCACTTTCCCTGTCTAACTGCTGCACCGGCAACCACCCGCAGCTACAATCAAGTTTCATCACTTCCTGTCCAGAGAGGACGTGTACAAGGATCGCGCCCCCCTCACTCTCGAGTACGTCTGAGGAGGGTTTGTTTGGGCACTGCAGCCTTATGCCAGGACCGGAGTAGCAGACATTGGGACTTGCACCTTTCATCTACCCGGAGAACAAGAGGGCAGGCTTGAAGTTCCCACACCCCAGGACCGGACGACTACGGCAGTGAGTGAGGGGAGACAGCATACTCCACTTGGTGGAGTCCAACACTGAGGAGCGGGTGAGTCCGGTAGCAAAAACGTTGTTGCTTATGTTGAACTTTTTACTAATTACCGTCCATGCCCACTGTGGGTAACACTAGAGAGAATACCTTTTGCATTCACATAGCATTTATAGGGGCCTATCTATCAAGCGCCGAACGGAGCTTGATGGCCCGTGTTTCTGGCGAGTCTTCAGACTTGCCAGAAACACAAGTTATGGAGCAGCGGTCACAAAGACCGCTGCTCCATAACCCTGTCCGCCTGCTCTGAGAAGGTGGACAGGAATCGCCGGAATTCAACCTGATCGAGTACGATCGGGTTGATTGACACCTCCCTGCTGGTGGCCCATTGGCCGCGAGTCTGCAGGGGGCGTCATTGCACCAGCAGCTCTTGTGAGCTGCTGGTGCAATGCTGAATACAGGGAGCATATTGCTCTTCGCATTCAGCAATGTCTTGCGGACCTGATCCGTACTATTGGATCAGGTCCGCAAGACATTTGTTAAGTTGGCCTCAAAGTCTTCATTTCAAAGCTTTAAAAATAATGTATTAGGTGTTACTTATGTCAATTTTGAGAGGGGCCTGGAACCTAACTCCCTCACTTTCCATTGACTTACATTATAAACTGGGTTTCAATTTACAACGGTTTCGATTTACAAACATTCCTTCTGGAACCTAACCCCGGGGTAAACTGAGGGCTACCTGTATATATAAAATATACACGTTATGGACTGTTTGTATATATGGACACGTTAATGCCTTCAATTGAGGAGGATCTGTACATCATGGAGCTAAGTGTCCTTTCACTATTGGGTTTACCATTGAGACCCTGTAAGAAGATTCTTTTACATCTGTCAGTTACAGCCTGAATACCGCATACACACTGATTTCAGGTTTGCTTCAAAATTAGTTACGCTTATTGGTACAATGTATTCTTATATTTTACAAGCAAATCTGGCATATTTGCCATACAGTTGTGATCCAATGTATATTGATACACAGGTAGGGCATAAAGATCTTTAAGCATCTGCACAAATACGGACCGAGTTTAGGGCCAGGGCTTCTGCATTGGTACTTTTGGACCCTTAAAAGGACATTAAAGGGATATGAAACCCAAATTGATTCAGATAGAGCATGCAATTTTTAATTAAAGATGCAAAGAGAACGCAGAAAAATTGATAATAGGAGTAAATAAAAAAGATGCTTAAAATTGCATGCTCTATCTGAATCATAGAAGAAAAAAATAGGGTTTAATACCCCTTTAAACACCTCTTGTTTTATGTTTATTTTGTGCTCTGTCCTATGTTCCCTAGAGAGACCAAAAAAGCAAAATTGCCTAAACCAGCTATTTGACTTGAAGAATTTGCAGTTTACAGGATTTGTTTTTTGGGTCAGGCACAATTTGTACAAAAGCAAGAGGTGTTTAATCTCGTCTTAAATGTCATTTCTAAAACCCTAAGGCCTATTGTGTCATCTTTCTTTTGTTATTCAGCCCTATAGTCTTCTGTTAACATAACTCTATTCTGTTACCAATGCTGTATTTTCTCATGATCTTCCAAATACCTACGTAATATGTATAGTAACTAGGCCCTCAATCATTAAATACTCTTTCTATGTATATTATATTATATATTACTATTGCTCAAATCTTATGTCAACCTAGGATTTTCTCTCCTTTTCTCTCTTTCACACTCTCACACTCACGCACTCTCTTTCACTCAAATATACACATGCACACACAATCACATACACACTCAAACACGTCTGTTTAATAGCCAAAATATAACTATAAATTACCCATTTATTTTGTCTTATCAAAAAACATTGTCTAAATATAAATTAATATTTTAAATAGAATAAGGTTTTTAACAGCTGGGGTTTTTCTTTAATCTGAAGTGCAAACAAAGTAAAACATTCTTATTTTGTGAATGTTCAGGTGTGTTCCTAAAAATATCTTTACCCATAAACACAAATCAATGTTTGTCTAGCAGATGGTTAATGAAGACCAGCTAGAAAACTTCTGTAATTCACATTAATGAGTATGGTAATAAGCTTGCTTTTGAAACTGAATCTCAGAATGATGCACAGTGTGCTTCAGAGAGCAGCGAGATTATTACATTAAAAAAAACAAACATAATCTTCTTGCAGGAAAGCACTGCATTTGATTACCATGTACTTCAGTGAAGGAGAAAGGAAAATGCATATGATACTCTCATAGCAATGGGGGAAAAGTACAGATTCAAGTAAATCAAACTATTTTATATGAAATATTTGCATTTCTATATCAAAATAATTAACTATATAGTGACAGTAATATCCAACAACCCACCAGACTTATGATTTCGTCCTGCATTATATGGCAACTCAACAGATATTAAATGTTTATAACATATTAATTCAATGAAAATAAATGTCTGAAATTTAGTATTCCCCACCACATTGCTATTTCAAAGCCTGCAAATGTAATATAAAGGACTCTGGTGTTTTGTCAGGAACAAAATGGCATAAAATATACTTTTCATATCTAGCTTAAAAATCTAACCAAATTAATTATAACAAATTGTATGCTATAAATGGTTTAGGAAATCTTAAAAAACATTTGAATGGTAAGCACCTATTACTGCTACAAAATATTCTGCACACACGCTAGTGCTGATCAGCCATTTCATAACACAATATCATATTTGTATATATGCATCAGAAAAAAAATCACTGTATTGCAAAACACCTACATACAAAGCAAATTATTTAAAAGCATTTAAAAAACTAACGGCTAAATTACGAGTTTTGCGTTAAGAGGGGTGCGGTGCTAACTTGCACTTTATTGTCACCGCTCACTTTCCTACAGTGCTGGTATTACAGGTTTTCATAAACCCGGTGTTATTAAGCAAGAAGTGAGTGAAGAGCAAAATTGAGCTCCATACCACTCCAATACCAGCGCTGCTGAAAGCCACGGTGAGCTGGTTTTACGTGCTCGTGCACAATTTCCCCATAGACATCAATGGGGAGAGCCAGCTGAAAAAAGTCTAACACCTGCAAAAAAGCAGCGTAAAGCTCCGTAAAGCAGCCCCATTGATTTCTATGGGGAAACAAAATTTATGTTTACACCTAACACCATAACATGAGCTTGCATTCTACTGGCTGTTCCAATCAGCCAATTAGATTGAAGCTCAATCCTATTGGCTGATTGCATCAATTCTATTGGCTGATTTTCACCTTTAATTCCAATTGGTTGATAGAATTCTATCAGCCAATCAGAATTCAAGGGACGCCATCTTGGATGATGTCACTTAAAGGAACCTTCATTCGGGAAGAAGACTTCGACTGAAGAGGATGCTCTGCGCCGGATGTCTTGAAGATGGAGCCGCTTCACGTCGGAAGGATGAAGATAGAAGATGCCGTCTGGATGAAGACTTCTGTCCATCTGGAGGACCACTTCTGCCGGCTTGGATGAAGACTTCTCCCGGATTC
Source organism: Bombina bombina (assembly GCF_027579735.1). Classification (NCBI taxonomy): domain Eukaryota; kingdom Metazoa; phylum Chordata; class Amphibia; order Anura; family Bombinatoridae; genus Bombina; species Bombina bombina. The sequence continues at coordinate 264,125,223 of NC_069500.1, read as the reverse complement.
ATTGAGGACTTCTTGCCGCTTGGATGAAGACTTCTCCCGGCTTCGTTGAGGATGGATGTCCGGTCTTCAAAACTGTAAGTGGATCTTCGGGGGTAAGTGTTAGGCTTTTTTAAGGGTTTTATTTTTAGCTTAGGGTTTGGGCAATTGAAAAAGAGCTAAATGCCTTTTTAAGGGCAATGCCCATACAAATGCCCTTTTCAGGGCAATGGGGAGCTTAGTTTTGTTTAGTTAGGCTTTTATTTGGGGGGTTGGTTGTGTGGGTGCTGGCTTTTACTGTTGGGGGGTGTTTGTATTTTTTTACAGGTAAAAGAGCTGATTTTTTTGGGGCAATGCCCCGCAAGAGGCCCTTTTAAGGCTATTGGTAGTTTAGTTTAGGCTAGGGTTTTTTTTTTATTTTAGGGGGGCTTTTTTATTTTGATAGGGCTATTAGATTAGGTGTAATTAGTTTAAATATCTGATAATGTCTTTTTTTATTTTGTGTAATGTGTTTTTTTTTTTGTTATTTAGATAATTTTATTTAATTTAGGTAATTTATTTAATTGTAGTGTAAGGTTAGGTGTTAGTGTAACTCAGGTTAGATTTTATTTTACAGGTAAATTTGTATTTATTTTAGCTAGGAACTTAGTAACTAGTTAATAACTATTTAGTAACTATTCTACCTAGGTAAAATAAATACAAACTTGCCTGTAAGATAAAAATAAACCCTAAGCTAGTTACAATGTAACTATTAGTTATATTGTAGCTATCTTAGGGTTTATTTTATAGGTAAGTATTTAGTTTTAAATAGGAATTATTTAGGTAATGATAGTAAGTTTTATTTAGATTTATTTTAATTATATTTAAGTTAGGGGGTATTAGGGTTAGGGTTAGACTTAGGTTTAGGGGTTAATGACTTTAGTATAGTGGCGGCGACATTGGGGGCGGCAGATTAGGGGTTAATAACTGTAATGTAGGTTGCGGCGATGTTAGGGACAGCATATTATGGGTTAATAATATTTAACTAGTGTTTGCAATGTGGGAGTTGTGGCGGTTTAGGGGTTAATATTTTTATTCTAGTGGCGGCGATGTCCGGAGCAGCAGATTAGAGGTTAATAATTTTATTTTAGTGTTTGCGATGCGGGAGGGCCTCGGTTTAGGGGTTAATAGGTAGTTTATGGGTGTTAGTCTACTTTTTAACACTTTAGTTATGAGTTTTTTGCTACAGCTTTGTAGCGTAAAACTCATAACTACTGACTTTAGATTGCGTTCTGAATCTTACGGGATAGGCTGTACCGCTCAATTTTTGGCCTCCCAGAAAAAGCTTGTAATATCGGCACTATGGAAGTCCCATTGAAAAAAGACTTTACACAAATTGCGTAAGTTAATTTGCGTTACAGCCAAAAAAGTGTGCGGTGCCCCTAAACCTGCAAGACTCGTAATAGGAGCGGTAGTAAAAAAGCAGCTGCTTTTTCACCCATACCGCAAAACTCATAATCTAGCCGTAATTTTGTTAGCTAAGAGCTAGATTTCAAGTAAGGCACAAATCAGTTTTGTGCTAGCACAATCGTGTTTTTGCAAGTCATTTTCATTTTGCTGATATTACAGGTAGAGCGAAATCGCGATCGGCCTTTACGCTTCAGTCCTTACCGCGATCTCAGAGCTGTGGTTAACTGTTTTCCAAAACAAAAAAGTTGCACAAAACACTTCAAAAATACATTAAAATGTACATATATTTAGACAAACAGGACCAGCACTCACTTAATCCTTAATTTTTCCAATGATTCGAGTTGGTGCACACCAGGGGGACTTCCCTAACCAAAGTCCAGTGACAAGTATAATGAAACAACACACCAGTGGCACTCAAAAAATGGCAACAGTGCCTTTATTACAGAGCAACGTTTCGGGGGTCCTGCCCATTTATCAAGCTAACATATATGAAGAAAAAACACACATTTATGTACATAGGAGACCAATCACAAACTCAGAGGGAGGGGTCACACACCTGTTAAGGTCTCACCTGACCTAACAAATAAGTGAATAATTCTCACATAGTCAAAATTTTAACCCCTTCAGAACCTCATGTGAAAAAAGACTCCATTTAAAAACAGATGCAGCAAGTTGCTATATAAACTATGCTATATGGCTAAATATTTGGCTACATGTAAAATATCCATAGTGTATTGATCAACTAGAACAAAAAACAAAAACAAAAACAAAATGGACAGGGGCCTTAAATAAAAGGAAGTAAATCAAATTTACTTCCTTTTATTTAAGGCCCCTGTTTATTTAAGGCCCCTATTTAGCCATATGGCATAGTTTATATAGCAACTTGCTGCATCTGTTTTTAAATGGAGTCTTTTTTCACATGAGATTCTGAAGGGGTTAAAATTTTGACTATGTGAGAATAGCCAGACTGGGCTTCCGCAGATCTAGATCTCTGCGTGACTTCCTAATTAAAACAGATCCAATTGATTGTTACCAACAGACGACCTGGCTTGAGAAGAACAAAAGAACGGGAGTCTTCCTCTGTCTGGGGTGCGTAACCTGTAATGGGCTCATTACGGGGTCATCTTTTACGCACCCACATAGACGACAGATATATAAACATAAGTACCGCCTTACATGTACTACGACCTACATTGTGTACTTGTTACACTGCCCCTGTGGTCTGTACTATGTGGGCAAGACTTCTGATGATCTTAGGACGCAGGTGGTGAATCATCGCTCCGCCATCCGGACTGCTCTCAAACGAGGAGAATCTGAACAGCCAGTAGCACGGCACTTTGTGGATTGTCAACACATGGTTGCTGATCTAAAATACACCATAATTGATCATATTCCCCCCTTAAGCAGGGGTGGTGATCGCAACAAATTACTTCTACAGAGGGAGTCTCGTTGGATGTTCAAGCTGGAAACTGTCACACCAAAGGGACTCAATGCATTCCTTGATTGGCAGGTGTTCCTATAAGTACATTATTATGTCTTATTGAGAGTCGCAATCTATTCCTCAATTTTCTATTTTTGTCTTTTGTATTGCTTTAATATATTTTTATCTTATTGGCTTGTTCCTCTGCGCGTTGCCTTGCTGTGTTCGTTTGGCATGGGTGAGCCCAAACCTATTGCATTGTATATGCAAGTTAGTGACGATATTTGTCCTCTTTTTGTTTTTGTTTTTGTTTTTGATCTCCCTTTTGCCAACGATCCCATACTTAGCTTCACGCCTATTTGCTTACGTCTGTGGTGTTTTCCCCTTTTTTATCATGTTGTTCACTTTTCCATTTGGTGAACTTGACAACCAATCACTATTTTTGGTCAGTGGTATCTATGGTGATCTGCATCTGTTCTTTGTCTTAAATAACTCTTAGCCTTATGGCGGCCCGTTTTGTTTGCTGTGCCCGTTGCTTTCCTGTGTTCGTTGAGTATGGGTGAGTTCAAACCTATTATTTTGTGCAAGCTGTTTAGGGATGATATTCACCCACTTTGTGCTCTTGAACTCCCCTATACCCGAGATCACATTCAAAGCCTCTCGCCCTTCTCCTCTCTGTGTTTTCCCTAATATTTCCTTTCTCGCCTTGTGTAGATGATAACTAATTGCTGCCTCAGTCTCTATGGTGATCGCCAGTTGTTTGTGAATTTGTAATTTCTATATTGGAATTGTGCTAACAGGGTGATCTTCACCCAACTCAGTGGCCCTGATCTTGCACACACTAGCGATCACACATAATATGTATTATCTAGCCTCTCTCGTGTTATGACATTTCAGTATGGTCTTTTCCGATTGGTTTGCTTATTGTGACCAATCATTGCTTTTGTTTTGCGGTTACCATGGTGATGCGCCCGCGGCGCTTCATTACCGCTCCACAATTGTATTATTACTTTTCTTATCCTGCTCTGTGATCATCTCCTACAGTAGATTTGTTATTGAAAAGTATTTTTCATGTCACTTGGTGTTACAGCGCTCCGTCTCACTGACACGGCCGACCGCTCCCCCAGGGGGGTGTGTCCAACGTGTAGAGCGTGACGTTGTGGTGTACTGGGTATTTAGTCACGGTGGTGGTAAGTGTAACTGTTCAAATTTTGTTTGTCTGAGGACGAGCTGTTTAAGCTGGAAAACGTTCACAGAATAAAGGTGAATAATTCAAGCAAGTCCTTTGGAGTGCGCTTCCTTTTGCTAATATTGGATATCACTTTTGCTGCACCCAAGGCCTAATATTTGAAGTTAGGACTGCACTTTGTCTTTCTATATATATATATATATATATATATATATATATATATATATATATATAAAATCAATGTAAATATTTGCATAGGAAATTAGTACATCTAGGCAAGTATCCCCGCTCTCTTTTCCCCAGAAATTCTTAATATACAATGTTTCCAATGCACAAGAGAATGGTGGGTAAGATATGCAAATTAGATATGCAAATTCTCAGTTTTTTTGCTTCAAAAATACTGTTTTGACACAGCGATCCTTTTAAACAGTATTTTTGAAGCAAAAAACTGAGAATTTGCATATCTAATTTGCATATCTTACCCACAATTCTCTTGTGCATTGGAAACATTGTATATTAAGAATTTCTGGGGAAAAGCAAGTGGGGATACTTGCCTAGATGTACTAATTTCCTATGCAAATATTTACATTGATTTAATTTTGAGACATGGAGTATTTTAATTTCAGTTTTTTATCTCCCCCCATAATTTTAATGAATTATATATATATATATATATATATATATATATATATATATATATATAAAAACACATACAAATACATCTTTAGACATGTATATTTAGGTGTCTCAGTGTTAAAGCACTTTGCCTGCCTTTTTTTCTCACACCCGAGATCTCCTAGCTTTAAAATAATTTTTATTAGAAAGTGTTAATATGAGTGTAACTGTACATTGTAATGTATAATGAAACAACACACCGGTGGCACTCAAAAAATGGCAACAGTGCCTTTATTACAGAGCAACGTTTCGGGGCTCCTGCCCCTTTATCAAGCTAACATATATGAAGAAAAAACGTCTGTGGTGTTTTCCCCTTTTGTTTTCCCCTTTTTTATCATGTTGTTCACTTTTCCATTTGGTGAATTTGAGAACCAATCACTATTTTTGGTCAGTGGTATCTATGGTGATCTGCATCTGTTCTTTGTCTTAAATAACTCTTAGCCTTATGGCGGCCCGTTTTGTTTGCTGTGCCCGTTGCTTCCCTGTGTTTGTTGAGTATGGGTGAGTTCAAACCTATTATTTTGTGCAAGCTGTTTAGGGACGATATTCGCCCACTTTGTGCTCTTGAATGCCCCTATACCCGAGATCACATTCAAAGCCTCTCGCCCCTTCTCCTCTCTGTGCTTTCCCTAATATTTCCTTTCTCACCTTGTGTAGATGATAACTAATTGCTGCCTCAGTCTCTATGGTGATCGCCAGTTGTTTGTGAATTTGTAATTTCTATATTGGAATTGTGCTAACAGGGTGATCTTCACCCAACTCAGTGGCCCTGATCTCGCACACACTAGCGATCACACATAATATGTATTATCTAGCCTCTCTCGTGTTATGACATTTCAGTATGGTATGGTCTTTTCCGATTGGTTTGCTTATTGTGACCAATCGTTGCTTTTGTTTTGTGGTTACCATGGTGACGCGCCCGTGGCGCTTTATTACCGCTCCACAATTGTATTATTACTTTTCTTATCCTGCTCTGTGATCATCTCCTACAGTAGATTTGTTTTTGAAAAGTATTTTTCATGTCACTTGGTGTTACAGCGCTCCGTCTCACTGACACGGCCGATCGCTTCCCCAGGGTGGTGTGTCCAACGTGTAGAGCGTGACGTTTGTGGTGTACTGGGTATTTAGTCACAGTGGTGGTAAGTGTAACTGTTCAAATTTTGTTTGTCTGAGGACGAGCTGTTTAAGCTCGAAAACGTTCACAGAATAAAGGTGAATAATTCAAGCAAGTCCTTTGGAGTGCGCTTCCTTTTGCTAATATTATATATATATACATATACATGTTTATATATGTGTACATATATATTAATGTATTTATATGTGTATATATGTATTTACATATATATATATATATATATATACACATATAAAAATATTAATATATATGTACAAATATATAGACATATATATTAGTGCATTATAGGCCTTTGCCATTAAGCAAAAAAAACATGATAAAACATATTTCTGCAATATTCAAATTTAAAGGGCCATAATACCCAAATGTTTAAACATTTGAAAGTGATGCAGCATAGCTGAAAAAAGCTAACTAGAAAATTTCACCTGAACATCTCTATGTAAAAAAGAAAGATATTTTACCTCAAAAGTTTCTCAGTAGCCACATCCCATTGTAAAGGACTTCTAAGCAGCATAATAGTATGTCTGTCCCGGGACAGCGGAAGGGATGAGACTCGTGCACTCTCATGTTATTTCCCTATTCAGTTTAAAGGAAGTTTGCTATGAAATCTCATGAGAGTTAAGTGAAATTTCATGAGATCACAGTAAAAGAGTTCATGACCTCAGCACTGCTGATGCTGATTGGCTGCTGTTCATTTCTTCATTTTTTATCTATTTTTTACCTGCAGCTGGGCTGCAACTGAGTATAACTTTTTACACAGAACTTACTCTGCTGAACTGAGGAAATTGTGAGGTAAAATATCTTCCTTTTTTACATAGAGATGCTCAGGTGATATTTTTCTGTCAGCTTTTTACAGTTATACTGCATCAGTTTCAAGTGATTTAGCATATGAGTATTATGTCCCTTTAATAAAGATTTTAACTATGTATTTACTGTAAATATTTCACATTTGCTAATGCCACTTTTTTCTCCATTGATCTCTATGGGGAAATACATGTATGCGCACGTGAGATCTTAAGTTAGGATTTTTGCACTATTCGTGTTAATGCTAGCACAAAATAAATTTTTTGGAACTTGTAATACAAACGCAACCGGACAATCGCAAAAATGAAAATACGGTGCCACTTGTAATCTAGCCCTAAACTTTCATTGTTTTAATGTCAGTGGACACACCCCCTTTAAATGAATATTGTGTGCTGTTTTCTCATTTCCTTTACTGTGGCCAAATAGGTACAGATATAAATAACTTCCTCTACATATCACCCAATCACTGGCAGTATGTATGGTCAGGGTTCTGCATTTAATGTAATCAATGCAGTCTCTAGGAATGTGGAAAAATCCCCATTTGCAGACAAAGGGCTAAATTATAACAAGTTAGTGTGGGTCGAGAAAAGCAAAATCTCAACCATGCTTACGCGCTATCACAAGATGAAAGTAAAAGGGTGTGCTCGAGGGCAAACAAAATGTGTACTCAATAGATTAAAAGTGTAAGGATTAAAAAAAAGCACAACACAAATACATAAATAAAGTATTACACTCACATATATACTTTCTGATAAAATATTTAATATAAATACTAATAAAAAGTGTTAAAGGGTATATGGTATATGACAAGGTATTTCAAAAGGAGCTATACTGTTTGTGTGTGTGTGTATATATATATATATATATATATATATATATATATATATATATATATATATATATAAATAAATGTGTATGTACATTAGTATTTATGTATTTATTTATGTATATACATACATATATACTCAAGTATATACATACAGGTATATACACATATATACACTTTGGAGCCCTATCCAATCAAATATATTTAAACATGAAAAATAATTTTTATTCAATTGTAATATTTCTTAATATGTTTGCTGTGTTTTTACTGTAAATTCCAATGTTCTTCACTTAGAGGAAAATATTGATTATATTTCTAAATAGATACTTTTTTTGACAGTTTAGTGTAGGCTAGGGTTTTTTTTATTTTGGGTGGGCTTTTTTATTTTGATAGGGCTATTAGATTAGGTGTAATTCATTCTTATATTTGATAATTTTGTTTTTTATTTTGTGTAATTTAGTGTTTATTTTTTTGTAATTTAGATAATTGTATTTAATTAATTTAATTTATTTTATTGTAATGTTAGGTTTTATTGTAAGGCAGGTTAGATTTTATTTTACAGGTACATTTGTATTTATTTTAACTAGGTAGTTAGTAAATAGTTAATAACTATTTACTAACTAGTCTACCTAGTTAACATAAATACAAACTTACCTGTAAAATAAAAATAAAACCTAAGATAGCTACAATGTAACTATTAGTTATATTGTAGCTAGCTTAGGTTTTATTTTATATGTAAGTTTGTATTTAGTTTTAAATAGGAATTATTTAGGTAATAATTGTAAGTTTAATTTAGATTTATTTTAATTATATTTAAGTTAGGGGGTGTTAGGGTTAGGGTTACGCTTAGGGTTAGGGTTACGTTAGGGTTAGGTTTAGGGGTTAATATATTTATGTAGTGTTAGTGATGTTGGAGGCCAGAGGTTTAGGGTTTAATAACTTTAGTATAGTGGTGGCGACATTGGGGGCGGCAGATTAGAGGTTAATAAGTGTAATGTAGGTGGCGGCGATGTTAGGGTGGCAGATTAGGGGTTAATAACTTTATGTAGGTATAGTCAATGCAGATTAGGGGTGTTTAGACATGGTTTTTATGTTAGGGTATTAGGTCTAAACATAACTTTTTCTTTCCCCATAGACATCAATGGGGCTGCGTTACGGAGCTTTTCATTCTGCGATCGATTTTTTTTGCTGGCTCTCCCCATTGATGTCTTTGGGGAAATCGTGCACGAGCACATCAAAGCAGCGCTTGTATTTGAGTGTGGTATGGAGCTCAACGTAACCATATCGCCCGCACAAGGCTGCTTTTTTAAAACCTGTAATAGCAATGCTATAGGGAGGTGAAATAACAAAGCTTCTGGGGCGCTCATTAATTTCCCTATAGCGCTCAAAACTCGTAATCTGGCTGATAGTTAATTACATAATTATAATTAATAATTAATGTGCCAAAAGTGATCTTAATTTGTTAACCATTTAATTGTAACAGCTCATAAAATATGGATCCCTAGCTGCAACAGAAGTATACAAACACAGTCCTATATTTTCTGTTAAAGGGACAGTATACACTAATTTTCATTTAACTGCATGTAATAGACACTACTATAAAGAATAATATGTACAGATACTGATCTAAAAATCAAGTATAAAACCGTTTAAAAAATTACTTTACTTTAGCTCTGTTAAAAAGGTAACTGAAACACCCACTGCAAGTGGGAAAAACATACACTCCCACCTTCCCCCTTCCTTTGAATATGAAAAGACCCTTTACACAAACAGAAGCAAGCTGGATTAAGTATACATCGGTATTCTCCTAAAACTTTGGGGCTTGGTTAGGAGTCTGAAAATCAGAGCAATGTTATTAAAAAAATATGCAAAACAATACATATTAAAAAAAAAAAAAAAAAAAAAAACATCTATGGGCTATATACAATGCCTTGCAAAAGTATTCACCCCCCTTGGCATTTTTCGTGTTTTGTTGCCTCACAACCTGGAATTAACATGGATTGTTTGAGGATTTGCATCATTTAATTTACAGAACATGCCCACAACTTCGAAGATTTTTTTTTTATTGTGAAGCAAACAACAAGTAGGACAAAATAACAGAAAAAGTAAATGTGCATAACTATTCACCCCCCTAAAGTCAATACTTTGTAGAGCCACCTTTTACGGCAATCACACCTCCAAGTCACTTTGGATAAGTCTCTATGAGCTTGCCACATCTTACCACTGGGATTTTTGCCCATTCCTCCTTGCAAAACTGCTCCAGTCCTTCAAGTTGGATGGTTTGCACTTGTGAACAGCAATCTTTAAGTCTGTCGACAGATTTTCTTTTGGATTGAGGTCTGGGCTTTGACTTGGCCATTCCAACACATTTACATGTTTCCCCTTAAACCACAAAAGTGTTGCTTTAGCAATGTGTTTGTGGTCAAGAATATCCCTGTATTTAGCACCATCCATCTTTCCCTCAACTCTGACCAGTTTCCCAGTCCCGGCTGCTGAAAAACATCCCCACAGCATGATGCTGCCACCAACATGTTTCACTGTGGGGATGGTGTTCTTTGGGTGATTTGATGTGTTGGGTTTGCACCAGACTTAGCATTTTCTTTGATGGCCGAAAAGTTCAATTTTAGTCTCATCAGACCAGAGCACCTTCCTCCATATATTTTGGGAGTCTCCCACATGCCTTTTCGCAAACTCAAAATGTGCAATTTTGTTTTTTGCTGAAAGTAATGGCTTTCTTCTGGCCACTCTGCCATAAAGCCCAACTCTATGGAGCGTACGGCTTATTGTTGTCCTATGTACAGATACTCCAGTCTCTGCTGTGGAACTCTGCAGCTCCTCCAGGGTTACCCTAGGTCTCTGTGCTGCCTCTCTGATTAATGCCGTCCTTACCCAGTCTGAGTTTTGGTGGGGGGCCCTCTCTTGGCAGGTTTGCTGTTGTGCGATGTTCTTTCCATTTTGTTATGATAGATTTGATGGTTCTCCTGGGGATCATCAAAGATTTGGATATTTTTTTATAACCTAACCCTGACTTTTACTTCTCAACAACATTGTCCCTTACTTGTTTGGAGAGTCCTTTGGTCTTCATGGCAGTGTTTGGTTAGTGATGCCTCTTGCTTAGGTGTTGCAGCCTCTGGGCCTTTCATAAAAAGGTGTGTATATGTAATGACAGATTATGTGACACTTAGATTGCACACAGGTGGACATCATTTCACTAATTATGTGACTTCTGAAGATAATTGGTTGCACCAGAGCTTTTTATTGGCTTCATAACAAAGGGGGTGAATACATACGCACATGCCAATTTTCTGTTTTCTATTTCTAAAAAATAGTTTTATGTATATATGTTTCTCATTTCACTTCACCAACTTAGACTATTGTGTTCTGATCCATCACATAAAATTCAGATTAATAAAACATTGAACTTAAGGCTGTAATGTAACAAAATAGGTAAAAAGTCAAGGGGGGTGAATACTTTTGCAAGGCATTGAGAATGGATCATCTACAAAACATTTGTGCAAATAAAAATCTAGTGTATAATGTCCCTTTAATCTGTTAACTGGTGAAAATGTAAGACAGTACAAACAAAATATAACTAGTGATGTCGCAAACCTAAAAAATTGGGTTCGCGAATGGCGAATGCGAACTTCCACAAAAGTTTGCGAACGGGAGAACCGGGCGAACCGCCATAGACTTCAATAGGCAGGCGAATTTTAAAACCCACAGGGACTCTTTCTGGCCACAATAGTGATGGAAAAGTTGTTTCAAGGGCACTAACACCTGGACATGCCGGAGAGGGATCCATGGCAAAACTCCCATGGAAAATTACATAGTTGATGCAGAGTCTGGTTTTAATCCATAAAGGGCATAAATCACGTAACATTCCTAAATTGTTTGGAATAACGTACTTTAAAACATCAGGTATGATGTTGTATCGATCAGGTAGTGTAAGGGTTACGCCCGCTTCACAGTGCGCAGTGTAGGTGATATACCTGCCCTGACCATGCTTTGCAGACCAGGTATCAGTGGTCAGATGGACCCTTGCCCCAACACTGTGTGCCAGACATGCCATTATAGCAGACTTATATGGCTTTGGCGTTGCTTTTTGGTAATTAGAAGGCTGCTAAATGCCACTGCGCACCGCACGTGTTTTATGCCCAGCAGTGAAGGGGTTAATTAGGGAGCATGTAGGCAGCTTGTAGAGTTAATTTTAGCTTAAGTGTAGTGTAGTAGACAACCCAAAGTATTGATCTAGGCCCATTTCGGTATATTTAATGCCACCATTTCACCGCCAAATGCGATCAAAGGTTTCTCACTAAATTATTTACAAACAGCTTGTGCAATTATGGCACAAATGGTTGTAAATGCTTCTCTGGGATCCCCTTTGTTCAGAAATAGCAGACATATATGACTTTTGCGTTGCTTTCTGGTAATTAGAAGGCTGCTAAATGCTGCTGCGCATCACACGTGTATTATGGCTAGCAGTGAAAGGGTTAATTAGGTAGTTTGTAGGGAGCTTGCAGGGTTAATTTTAGCTTTAGTGTAGAGATCAGCCTCCCACCTGACACATCAGACCCCCTGATCCCTCCCAAACTGCTCCCTTCCCTCCCCCACCCCACAATTGTCCCGCCATCTTAAGTACTGGCAGAAAGTCTGCCAGTACTAAAATAAAAGGTTTTTAATTTTTTTTAATTTTTAGCATATTTACATATGCTGTGGTGTAGCATCCCCCCTTAGCCCCCAACCTCCCTGATCCCCCACAAAACAGCTCTCTAACCCTCCCCATCTGCCTTATTGGCGGCCATCTTGGGTACTGGCAGCTGTCTGCTATTATTTCACAGTCAAAAAAGTGTTGTTTTTTTTAAATGTACACTACTGTTACACCAGATATGAGTGGTGGCACTGGGCAAGTGGGCACAGTATACGCTGTGAGCCTGACACACACGCTGGCAGGCAGGCAACTGCAATTAGATTACACAGGAAAAAAAAAAAGCAGACTGATGTTCTAGCCCTAAAAAGGGCTTTTTGGGGTGCTGTCCTTACAGCAGAGTTCAGATGAGTCCTTCAGGACTGTAGTGGACACTGAATACACTAGCCTAGCTATCAATTTCCCTATTAAATCAGCAGCAGCTACACTGTGCCTCCTCTCACTAAGAATGCAGCTTCCAAATGAATCTAAAATGGATGCTGTTCAGGAGGTGGGAGGGTCTGGGGGGGAGGGTCTGCTGCTGATTGGCTGTAATGTGTATTCTGACTGTGAGGTACAGGGTCAAAGTTTACTCAATGATGATGAATAGGGGGCGGATCGAACATCGCATATGTTCGCCCGCCGAGGTGAACGCGAACATGCTATGTTCGCCGGGAACTATTCGCCGGCGAACTATTCGCGACATCACTAAATATAACCCCTTAATAGCGCTCAAACAGTTGGTGTCCGTAGGTATATGACCGTGTAGTACACTTTAACAAGTGTTGCACCTTGGGAGTTCAAAACCTTCAAACATTACAGGTATTATTGTTCATACCTTTTTCTTATGTGATCAGCATCCTTAGTCAATCTCCCGGCACACGTTTCCTCTTGTTGTCATACAGCGCGGTCCGCTGTCGTTGTTCCACTACTCACCGGGTCTGTGTATTATAACTTGCAGCTGTGCCACGAGTAAATGCCGGTCAGTCTCCACTTCCTCCTTTAAGCACTGGTGAAAATGTACTGCTGGTGGTCTGGAATGGGGGAACATAAAGAATCACATTAAGAATCATTAAAAAAATATATGTCGTAATTAGTATAAGTTAAATATAACTTCTAATGCAATATAAAACCACTTGGAAGACTTAATAAAGTACATCATTATATTCCCTATCTAAGGGGTCCCCTACTTCTATATATGTGTATACATTCCATAAATTCATCATGATATAGACTAAGTCCAATTATAATTCTGCAGAAACATGCTTATTTTACATTTCAGTGTATAAAAGTTGCATGAGATATAAGGAAAGAAAATAAGGAAGTTATTTAAATAAATACATATCCTATGACCCTGCAACATGCTCAGCCCTGGGTGCTCAATAGCACTCTCAAGAAGCTGTGCTGTCTTCAGAGTCCCAGGCAGTTAACCCAATGCAGTTAATCTCAGAAAAGTCTTATTTGCCAGACGCGGTAACTAACTCTTCCAGTTTTGCTTTTAATCTTAGCTGAGAGCTTGCAAGCGAGTACTGGACTTTTTCTGTGTGTTGTATTAATTTATTGTGTCATTTTCCCTATGGGTCTTGCACCCAGACTTGTCTGGGGTTAACTGCCTGGGACTCTGGAGACAGCACAGCTTCCTGAGAGTGCTATTGAGCACCTAGGGCTGAGCATGTTGCAGGGTCATGGGATGTGTACCCAGTCCAATCTGAGATTGCAGGTCCTTTCCGTGTTTTGTGTATGTCTAGGATGATTACATAAGCCTCTGCATCCTTCACTTGTCCCCAGTTTGTTTAATTGAGAGCTTGCATTTATTTGTATGGCTGTATTAGGGACCCAGGTTTTGGGATAGACCTTGACGTGGTACCTGGGCTTGTCCCATTTGGCCAGAGTGCAGTCCCCTTCCGTGTTTTGTATATACTGTATATATATATATATATATATATATATATATATATATATATATAGTTGCTGCAAAGCAGTATGATTAGATTAGTTCATACAAAAAGGATTAATTTATATGCAGTTAGTGAATATAAATTAATTTGTTTATTGGAAAAAAAGAAGCTGGCATGTTTTATATAGCTAGTAAAACAGAAAAATGTAAATCTGCTACTGTGCAAAAATTCTCTATTTGGTATCTACAGCTAGATTTAATCCTCCTTTAGAGATTAATCCTAAATTATGCAAGACTGGTTAAATCAGAAGCAACTCAAAAGCCAATGAATAAATTTGTTGATAATTTAGAGAATCTCTTTAAGTACAACCAGCTGAGATCACCAACTAGTCTGTTAAAAATAAAACAAACATATTATGAAATGTTCTTGCTGTTAAATTCACAAGATAACAATGTTGAATTATACAATGGATGTATTTATGAAAAAATTGCATGGTAGAAAAATAAATTAAGAAATAGATAATAAAATAGGACACATTTATCTTTGGCACTATATTTTCTTCTGTGTGACTCATTACTCATTACTAATTTGCTTTTTTATGCAACGATCTCTGCTCTCACATAAAATGTAGTCCGTAATTATTGATATATTCTAACCTTTCAAAATATGATATGGCCTCTCAGGTTCTTTAATTATTGCAAGTTGTAAGGGAAGGAAACATTTTTTTTTAGTGCTTATTGTAGTATTTATATTCAATTTACAAATTACAATGGATCTACTTGAAGGCATATACTTTGTATTATTGGCTTCATCTGTTTAGGCAACATTTACCTAGATTACGAGTTATGCGCGCTATAGGGAAATGAATGAACACAACAAAAGTTGCGTTATTTAACCCTCTATAGCACAGCCACTACAAGTTTTGAAACAGCCGGCTTGTGCGTGCAATATGGCTGCGTTGAGCTCCATAATGCACACAATCCAAGCACTGTTTTGATGTGTTCGTGCATGCTTTCCCCATAGACATCAATGGGGAGAGTGGGTCATGAAAAAGCCTAACACCTGTGATCGCAGAAAGAAAAGTTCTGTAACACAGTCCCATTGATGTCTATAAGGAAAAAAAATAACGCTTAAACCTAACACCCTAACATATAAACCCCACATCTAAACACCCCTAATCTGCCCCCACCGACATCTCCGTCACCTACATAATGTTATTAACCCCTAATCTGCCACCCCCGATATCGCCACCACCTAAATAAAGCTATTAACCCCTAATCTGCCGCTCCAAATTTCGTCGCCATTATATTAAAGTTATTAACCCCTATTCCCCTGCACCCCAACATCACCCACACTATAATAAATCTATTAACCCCTATTCAGACGCTCCCTGACATTGTCACCACTAAATAAAGTTATTAACCCCTAAACTTCTGGCCTCCCACATCACTGCCACTAAATAAACCTATTAACCCCTAAACCTCCAGCCCCCCACATCGCAACAACATAAATTAATCTATATATTAACCCCTAAACCTAACCCTAACATAACCCTAACCCTAACCGTAACCCTAAACCTAACACCCCTGAACTTTAACATAATTAAAATAGAGCTAAATTAAAGTTACAAATATTAACTAAATAATTCCTATTTAAGACTAAATACTTACCTGCGAAATAAAACATAAGCTAGCTACAATATAAGTTTTATTATTATTTCACAGGTAAGTTTGTATTTATTTTAACTAGGTAGACTAGTTAGTAAATAGTTATTAACTATTTACTAACTACCTAGTTAAAATAAATACAAACTTATCTGTGAAATAAAACCTAACCTGCCTTACACTAACATTACAAAAAATAAAAAAACTACCATTACAAAACATAACAAACAAAATTATACAAACAATAAAAACTATTCCTATTCTAATACCCTTTAAAAAAAATACTCCAAAATAAAAAAGCCTAATCTAGAATAAACTACCAATGGCCCTTAAAAGGGCCTTTTATGAGCCCTTAAAAGGGCCTTTGTAGGGCATTGCCCTAAAGTTAACAACTCTTTTGCTACAAAACAAAACATACACCCCTAACAGTATACAAACCCCCAACCCCAAACCCACAAAATAAAAATAAAGTTAAACCTAATCTACCCATTGCCCTGAAAAGGGCATGTGTATGGGCATTGCCCTTAAAAGGGCATTCAGCTCTTTTTCCTGCCCTTAAAAAGGCGTTCAGCTCTTTTATGAAATGCCTAAGCCCTAATCTAAAAATAAAAACTCACCCCAAAACGAAAAACTACATTACACATTACGTTAAACAGCTCTTTTACCTGGAAAAAAAATACAAAGACCCACTAACATTACATACCCCACCCCCCTCAAACCCACAAAATAAAAAAACTATCTAAAAAAAACTAATCTACCAATTGCCCTGAAATTCTATTGGCTGATTTTAACAGCCAATATAATTTCAGAAGCTCTCATCCTGTGGATCTTCGGGGGTTAGTGATAGGTCTTCTTAAGGTTTTTTTTTGGGTGGGTTTTTTTTAGTTTAGGGTTTGTGCTTTTCGTAAAAGAGCTAAATCCCCTTTTAATGGCAATGCCCATACAAATAGCTTAGGTTTTTGTTAGAGTTAGGTTTTTTATTTTGGGGGGTTGGTTGGGTGGTGGGTTTTACTGTTGGGGGGGTCTTTGTATTTTTTTTTATAGGTAAAAGAGCTGTTTAACTTAGTTTAAAAACGTGTAAAAATTGTGACAAAACGATTATAAATGTGTGATTAAAGCTGCTAGTATAACATGGAGAAATAACAGGAACAGAAAAGAATAATACAGCGCTAAAATCCAAAGGTTTATCTAAGCCACTCTCCTGCCACCTCCCCTAGATGGCAAAATTATAAAACTCAACAAAAAAAAAAAACGTAAATGAGAGGGCGCTAAAAGCTAAGAGAAACCAACACACTTAATCAGCATTAATTAGGCATCCATAATAAAGAAAACAATACACCAAGTAATTTAAAAAGTTTTACTATCAAAAATAAATTGCTCAATATGCGGGACGTCTCCCTGCAGAGGATAAATATAACAAATAAAATAAATCAAAAGAAAAGTACTATATGGAATACCACCGTAAAAATTAAAAATGTAAAAAATGAAAAGATATCAAAAATCAAAAAACAAAAAACAAAAATCTAAAAAACAATATTGCTGGCTAAGAGAATGTCCAATCTAAGGAAACGTCAGATGTTCCTCTTTGTTGCTGTGGGATCCAGTGTGTATCAGGGTTGGAAAACAAATGTTGCTGATTAGAAAGTGTCAATATAGTAGTTACTCCTTATGTTTGTATCAACTCTTCAAGTGTTAACACATATAGCAATTGTTTCCCATAATCTTATGTGTAGGCCAAAATACTGCTTCAGTATATTGAGAATGTGCAGTAGGTGGGACTTTGTTTATGAAGAAAGGTATATTTGGATCACTACAGATAAATGAATATTGACTCTGTGAGCCTTGCTCGATAGTCACTGATTATTAGTATTTGTATACACTTCTCACCTTAACAGCCTGCTGTATGACATTTTACTTAGCAAAAATTACTTATACTTTTTACCGGAACTTTTCCTCGCCAAGCGCGATGACACTCTTAAGCGGCTGTGTGCCAGATGATCGCTTGTGACAGGCAGCTTGGGGTAATACCGGAATCTTTTCCTCGCCAAGTTCGATGACAATCTTGAACGGCTGTATATCAGATAACCACACTTGACAGGCAGCTGGGGTAATGCCGGAATCTTTTCTTCTCCGAAACCGTTACCTCTCCAGTCAGCGTCTTTACAGATTTTCACCTCCGTTGGTTGTATGCAGCTGTAGCAAAAGGGTAATCAGCTGAGCTGATATTGTGAAGCAACCTCCGCTCTTAGCGTATTCCACGCGCGGGTAATCTACTAGGTACCTAGTTGTAAGTTCTTGACAAGGTCAGCAACTCTCTTTCTCTACGCGTTTCACCCGTGTAGATGGGCTTTCTCAAGATGATCATCTTGAGAAAGCCCATCTACACGGGTGAAACGCGTAGAGAAAGAGAGTTGCTGACCTTGGAGAGAGAGAGAGAGAGAGAGAGAGAGAGAGAGAGAGAGAGAATAACATAACATAACACGGCCCGTGTCAACGGGCTTTAGGACTAGTGCAGTATAAAGCTAAGTAATGAAGTGTTAGACCAAACTATCTATTGCCATGTATTGTACCGCACACAACCGGCATATAATTGTTCCACCTAGATGCTCCGTTAAATATTGTAAAACTGATATACATGAACGTTAATTTCACTGTATTCTATTGAAGTGCAAGAGCGTGGATACAATTGAATAGTAGCTGCCGTAGTGCTAATAGTACCATAATCGTACTAGGCTGTTTATACTCTGTATCGAGTAATAAATGCGAAAATACTCAATACAAGGTTATCTATTAAATAGAAATCTGACCCTGGAGTGCTATAAGTGTATTCTTTTCTTTTCTTGGTGTTAAATAATTTGCTGCTACCTTGAGGTATTTTGAAGAACTGTTATTTTACCTTTCACTGTTTATTTTACCCAGAGTGCTTACAAAGCCAGACTTACCAGGATAACAGGAATTTTCCCGGTTCGCCACAGCAGCTAGGGCTGGCCAGCTACAATTTAAGAAGGTGGTGCTGCTGGTCAGGTGATGCACTATATCACTCTCTCTTTTCTTCTCCGAGATTTCGTATTCCAGTCCCAAAGTTTTTCCTAGACCATGCACTATTTAAGTAGCCCCCTTATAAATGGTTTCTAGGATCTAGTCAAGTCCCAATGTGAGACAGAGTGACACATTGTTTTGACAGTGTCACAGTAATCGTTTTCCCACTGAGAGAGTCATGGAAATATTAAGTTTATAACAACAAACTGTTTTTTTTTTACTGTTGCCATTTTGATAGCTAAAAGTTCTATATTGGTGACATTATAATTTAGTTCGGCCTTGGAAAACTTTTTAGAGAAAAAGGACACTGTGGGGCCTATTTATTAAAGGTCTAGTGGACCTCATCCGACAGTGCGGATCAGGTCCGCAAGACCTTGCTGAATGCGGAGAGCAATACGCTCTCCGCATTTAACATTGCACCAGCAGCTGCTGGTGCAACGCCGCCCCCTGCTGACTCGCGGCCAATGGGCCGCCAGCAGGGAGCTGTCAATCAACCTGATTGTACTCGATTGGGTTGATTTCCAGTGATTCCTGTCCGCCTACTCAGAGCAGGCGGACAGGGTTATGGAGCAGTGGTCTTTAGACCGCTGCTTCATAACTTGTGTTTCTGGCGAGTCTGAAGACTCGCCAGAAACACGGGCCCACAAGCTCCGTATGGGCCCCAGAGTGTTGTCTGCCAGTAGATCGGTCTTTTTTGGATACAACTGCACCAGCTCTGCCATCTGATGCATCTACTTCAAGAAAATATTGTTGGCTAGGATTTGGATGGTGAAGGATGGGTGCAGATATAAAAGAATCCTTAAATGGATATGAAACCCAAAAAAATTATTTTGGGATTTAGATACAGCATGCATTTTAAACAGCTTTCTAATTTTCTTCTTTTATCAATTTTTCTTTGTTTACTTGCTATCATTTGATGAAAAGCAGGGACATAAGCTCAAAAGCCTGCCAATGTTTGGAGCACTATATGGCAGCAGTTTTGCAAGAATGTTATTCATTTGTAAGAGCACTAAATGCCAGCACTATTTCTTGCTGTGTAGTGCTCCAGATGTCTACCTAGGTAGCTCCTCAACAAAGAATACCATGGGAACAAAGCATATTTGATAACATTGTATGCTCTGTCTGAATCAAAAATTATTTTTTGGGTTTCACATCCCTTTAAATCTCTGAAAGGCCTGGACAGCAGATTCAGCAATTTTTGGGGGATTAGCACCCTTGGTAGTAAAGGCAGTCAATGGGGCAATTATGGAAGTATATCCCTTAATGAATCTTCGGTAATAGTTGGAGAATCAAAGGAATCTTTAAAGTTGCTTTAAGAAGTATCCCTGAGGCCATCGCAGACTTGTGAGCAGTTTGTCAAAGTCCAGTTCAAATCAAAAACATATAATGGGAAAAGAAAGGGCACACACACTTCAACGTTCTGAAATTATTCCAAGACCAGGCTAGCAAATTATATGTCCTTTATATAATATAGACTTCAACATCAGTAGTTGCTGCCAAATTCTTCGCCAATCCATACACCTCATACAAATGAAACCAACACCGTCCCTCGTGTGAGATTCGAAAAACTGTCTATTGATACTGTGGTAATGTCTCAATTAATACTGCTTAAGCCGCTTAACAACCTTCCCAGTTGTATATAGTGGTTTAGCTTACCCACAGTAGTGGTTCCGTTCATATTTTGCGCAATCTCTGTATCCGCTTGTCACTTCCTCACAAACCCTCCGTGTTGGCTTCACCAAGTATTAGCTCCAAACATTGCAGGCTCTGTAGTGAGAAGTCAGTGCTGTGCACTCTGAGCTCTCCTTTGCTCCGACTTTTGAACCGTCGCTCACAAGCCCTTGGGGTGGTATGGACAGTACTAGTGAACAAATTCCCCTGCAGGACCCAACCATCCAGCTCATGCTCACTACTGGCCAAATCACGATCACATGCAGTAATAAACAATAATGGTAAGGAGCACCGAGCGAGTGGGGTTAAAACAATTTTATTATATCCAAAGTTAAAATAAAGGGTAACAATACCCTAGGTGAAAACCTTTAAACAGGAGGAAAAGATTAGAACAATGGCTAACATGTTTCGGCTCTTTGCCGTACTTTTAGCCCCTGTGTAAAACAATTCACACACATCCCTTTAAAAACATTTACTTCATCCTGGTAGGGGTAGAGGTACACACCTTCTAACAAAGAACGCCTATCAGAACATCCTGTATGACATTAAGTCCCCTCCCCTGAACTCCTATTGGACCTACGTAGTTGGATAGCACTTGCATACACACGCCTCCTCCCCCTGTTCTAACTTTGCTGTCGCAAGTTTAATAATAACTCCAATAATGCCTTCTAGTTGACAGGAGGGATGCGTGCGTATGCAGTGCTGCATGTCTTATTATTATTCCCCCCATCCTATCAGGGGGTTTGCAATTAGTATCTTGTTGGGCTAACACTAATTTATAAATATAACCAATGGGAATTAGACCTATCTAAATTTAGCTGATGCACTAATGTACTGGAACCTATAAGCATTGCTACCATGTACCCTATAGGTGTCACTGGACCTAAAAATTCCTAACTTAAGATGGATTCACCCAAGATCAAGAGCAGTCCACTGGGGGACATTAACTTAGCCACCCCCTCCTGAAACAGGAAGGAATGCCTTTATTGAAATGGACCAATGTAAACTATCCAGATCTGCAGCCTTTTGTCTGGTACTTGCTTAACAAGTAATTTAAATTACTCCAAATGCTTTTAGAAGAGAAACCTCACTCTAAACTTCTAAAATTACTACCAAAAATTAATGAGGTCATATTCAGAGTTCAGGCCCTCTTGAATTCTAGTTCTCAATTTGAATATCCAGAAGGCCTCCCTCTCTGCCAATTTCCTTGATCTACTTACACCTGACTTCACCTTGAGGACCCTTTCAATAAGGTTCCACTTGAAACAAGTCACATCCTTTTCGTGGAACCTACCAAAGTGGTTCACAAGTGGAGTGGTGAGGGTACCCGCTTTAATGTCCGCTAGGTGCTCCTTAATCCTGACCCGTGCTTCTCGGGTGGATAAACCCACATATTGAAGGCCACACTGAGTGCAGGAGATAACATATACAATGAAAGAGGAGCGGCAATTGTGACAGGTTTTGATATGGAATGTTTCTCCCGTAACCAATGATTTGAAACTGCTGCCAATAAATGCACTTAGCACAGGCTACACAAGTCATATTGTTACAGTGGTGCATTCCATTAATTCTGAGCCAGGATGAATTATCCTCAACAGTATCCTTGAGCCTCGTGGGTGCCACAATTTATCCTATGGTCAAACCCTTTCTATAAGCAAATTTGACTCCACCTTCTACTGCCCCCTGTAGACCATCATCTGCTGCAAACAAAGGAAAATGCTTCCTCTCAATTTCACAGATCTGGGGATATTGATGGGAATATTCTGTAATAAACAGAACCTTACTGTTAGACCTATCTGATTCATTCATTAGCTTTCTTTTGGACCTGTTGAGGAGGATATCTCTATCCAAAGTATTGAATTATCTCCTTGCCTTCTTGATAAAAGAGTGCTTATACCCTCTCTCCTTTAATCTTGCCGCTAAATCATTAGCCTGTCTCTCATACTCTGCATTATCTGTACAGTTCCTTTTGAGGCATATAAATTGGCCTTTTGCCACTCCATCAAATACTCTCTGGGGGTGATAACTAGAGGCGTGAAGGAGGGAATTACCCAATATAGGTTTCCGATAGACCTTGGTCTCTATGCCCCTGTCCATGGTCCCTATGAGAGCGAGATCAAGAAAGTTGATCTCTGTCTCATGAGACTCAGAAGTGAAACTAATGCCCACCTCATTCTCATTGAGGTAGGTAACAAAATCTTGCATACCATCCTCAGTGTCTCTCCAAATGAAGAGCAAATCATCAATGAAATGCCCATACCACAAGATCTCTCACATGTAGGGGTTCAAATCTCCAAAGACGTGGGACAGCTCCCACCAACCCATGAACAGGTTGGCATAGGAGGGGGAAAACTTGGCCCCCATCGCTGTCCCATGCCTCTGGAGAAAGAACTCCCCCCCAAACTCGAAATAATTGTGGGTAAGGAGAAACTTGATGACCCCAATCAAATATTCCACAAATGCATCATCTCCACTGAACTTTTTATCCAGAAAGAACTTTACTGCAATCAATCCTTTGTCGTGTGGTATTGTGGAATATAATGACCGCACATCAACCGTGAGCCACCTATACTTTCTATTGAAGGTCACTTTCGACAGCAAATTAAGAACGTGTTTGGTATCTGAAAGGTAGCTTCAAAGATCTACCACTAGGGGTTGCAAAATACCATCTACCCACTCCGACAGGTGTTCCAACAGAGACCCGATGCCACTGACTATCGGCCTCTCCTTTACCTCAATTAGGGACTTGTGGACTTTTGGTAAATGATTGAATATAGGGACACTTGGATTATCCACTAGCAGATATGTTTTTGTATCTTGATTTATAAAACCAAGGTCCATCCCATCATCTACCAAAGAGGCCAATTGTCATTGGTAGCTTCTTGTGGGGTCACCATGTAACTGTATATAATCCTCCTCATTTTTTAGCTGTCTATGAGCTTCTTTAACAAAATAAACCTTATTTATTATGACCATGGCTCCGCCTTTATCTGCAGCCCTTACCACAATACTGTCATTTTTACCTAGATTCTCTAATGCTATCATTTGAACTCTGGTAAGGTTCTGTTCCCTACCCCTTTCTGTTATGTATTGTAAATTCCTGAGATCTGCCTTCACTATCTTTTGGAATTTCACCAAGGTGGAACCCCTGCTTTGTATTGGATAGAACTGGGACTTAACCATTAAAGCTGGAAACTTGGGTCTATCTGGCCCTTGGGTGGTCTCCAAACCTTGGAGAGATTCCAAAACCTGGACATCACATAGTTCCTCAAAATCCAAGAACGTTTGTTCTTCAGCCCCCCTGAAGATATTGAAGTCATTGGTAGGTATAAAAAAGGCCTAGGCTAAGGACTTCATGTTCAGATGCCATAAGTTCATGTGTTGAAAGGTTAATTATGTTCATTCTCTGTAATTGCCCTGTCCATGTCCTCTCCTTGGTGGGTAGTGATTCTGTTTCCTCTGTTGGTATTGGGATCTTTGTTCCTCCTTTTGTGGTGGGGGTCTTGGGTTTCCTCCTCCCCCCTCTTCGGTTGCTTTTTGGGGTAAGTGAAAAACCTGTTCCAATTGTGAGCTCTCTGCTTCACTTGTTGGTCTGGACGGGTTTGAATCTTCCCTATAGTTGGAGGTTTGACGGGTACCCTGTGAGACACTTTTCAATATAGGAGATAGATTATTACCACCTTCATTGGGTCTGACAGATCAGTCCAAATGTTCAGTTTGATTGCTAGAAACACTCTCCTGGGCTCCCTGAACATTTAATTGATCCTCTCCACCTGATGCTGACCCCTCATCACAGGATTCCCTTTCAAAGAAATTAACCCTTCTCCCTCTGTTCCTTCTGTGTCTGTTGCCCACTCTGTCTATTTGAATGAAATAACTCATTGTTCTGTTCCCTTCTTTGATCATAACGATCTTTCTTACTCCAGACCATAGACCCTATTCTGGTCATAGTCCAAGTGGTCACGCACATACTTGCTGTGTTTAACTTCTAGTAAGAGTATTCTTGCTTCTGCTACAACCTCTTGAAGTACATTATCAAACTTCCTAAAGTACGGTTCTTGGCTGCGATTGTTCAGCTGTTCCTGAACTGCCTTAATTTTCAAGGCTATATCAGCCAATGCCTTTTCCTTGTATTTTATTATTAGAAGTATTAACTTCAGTGAACAATTGTTTAGATGTCCATTCCATATTTCAATAAAATATTTGTCCTCCATGATAAAGGTAGGACATTTTCCAGTTCAAATCCCTTAGCATAACCCAAGAATAAAATTTTAACTTGTGAAATGAGCATTTGTAATCTTTACATATAGATGATTTTTTCAAAGACGTTGTAGAACTAATTTTCTGTGATTGTTATGTTCTTTTAGAGATCTATAGAAGATCAATAGGTCATCCAGGTAGATTATTACAAATTGATTTAGGTAGTCACAGAAAATATTGTTTACAAATCTTTGGAAAATTGCCGGAGCATTACATGGTATTTTTAATACCCAAAATGGGTATTAAAACGGTTTTCCACGTATCTCCTTCTTTATTCTAATCAGATTGCACATTCCTCTGAGGTCTAGCTTTGTAAATATGGTTGCCTCACTAAGGTAATCAAAAATTTCAAAAATTTGTGGAAGAGGTGAGAGTCCTTTACAGTAATATTATTCAATGCTCGATAATCAATAACGGGGCATATTACTTTACAATCTTTTAAGGAAGAAGAAACCTGCCCCTGCTGGAGACAAGGGATGTTTAATAAAGCCTCTAGCCAGATTATCCTTCATCTATGTTTCAAGAGCCTTAAATTCTGGATGAGACAAGGAATAGGTTCTTCCCTTCAGGAAGCAATGTTTTTGAGACAAGATTAATAGCACAATCATAGGGTCAGTGAGGTGGAAGATTATAAGCCATCTTTTTGGAGAATACATCTGAGTAACTGGCATATTCAGGAGACAGTTTTTCTTTCATTTCTAAAGTTGAAATGCAGCAAAAAATCTTGGTTATAGAAGTAGAGAAGCAACGGCCTAATTGTTGATATCCCCATGAAATAGTTTTTTTTTTGTAAAACCATGAGAACTGAGGCTCATGAAGCTGAAGCCTGGGAAGACCTTGTATTATGGATGAGGTTGGAGAAGTGATAAGGTAAAAACTAAGCATCTCAAGATGCAACACTCCAACTATGCAGATGATGGGAATAGGTTGCTTGTTAATTATTCCAGAACCTACTGGTTGCCACTGACAGTTGTAACACATAAAGATGTCTCTTTCTTGATAAATGTCTCATCAACAAATATACCGTCTTTTCCTGAGTCAATCAGAGCTTTGATATCAAAGGTCAGTCCATTGCATGTTGGTCGAAGAGGAAGCTGTAATTTTGTCTTGTGTGAGGGTAATATACCATTGGGGAATAACTTTGCACCCTCTAACAGAGTTAAGCCTAGCCTTTTCCCGGGTGAGTTAGGTATTCTCTAAGCAAGTGTCCCTTAAGGTCACAAACAAGCATAGACCTAGAGTTCTGCATCTTAACTTCTAATCTTCTGATTACTTGATTGAGCTGATCTCCATCAGTCCTTCAGTAGGGATTACAGAAGGAGAGATTTTTTTGTGCTATTTCAAACTGGGGGTTTTGAAGTTAGCAAGCTCTGTCTATCTTCCTTGCTGCCCTTCTTGATGTATCCAACCCGATGCAGAGATCAATGAATGATTCTATGGATTCCGGCAACTCACAATAAACTAATACATCCTCAGATAAACCTTTAATGAATGCAGCTCTTAGGGCATCTGTATTTCAATTATTCCTTGCTTTGAAATTCAATCACAAATTGTCAGGGTGCCAGGAATCAGACTGAGATGAGAAGTGGAAAAATAAACACACCTTTATTAATAGCAAAAAATAATAAAAAGTCCACAAGTCAAATAACAAGCCAGGAGTCAAAACCAGAGCTGGTAGTCAGACGAGCAGAGTCAGGAGCCAAACGCCTAGATTTAGAGTTCTGCGGCCAAAGGGGTGCGTTAGCTACGCTGGCTTTTTTCTGGCCGTACCTTTTAAATACCGCTGGTATTGAGAGTTCACAGAATGGCTGCGTTAGGCTCCAAAAAAGGAGCGTATAGCATATTTAACGCAACTTCAACTCTCGATACCAGCGGTGCTTACGGACGCGACCAGCTTCAAAAACATGCTCATGCACGATTCCCCCATAGAAAACAATGGGGCTGTTTGAGCTGAAAAAAAACCTAACACCTGCAAAAAAGCCGCGTTCAGCTCCTAACGCAGCCCCATTGTTTGCTATGGGGAAACACTTCCTACGTCTGCACCTAACACTCTAACATGTACCCGAGTCTAAACACCCCTAACCTTACACTTATTAACCCCTAATCTGCCGCCCCCGCTATCGTTGACCCCTGCATATTTTTTTTAACCCCTAATCTGCCGCTCCGTAAACCGCCGCTACTTACATTATCCCTATGTACCCCTAATCTGCTGCCCCTAACACCGCCGACCCCTATATTATATTTATTAACCCCTAATCTGCCCCCCACAACGTCGCCTCCACCTGCCTACACTTATTAACCCCTAATCTGCCGAGCGGACCGCACCGCTATTATAATAAAGTTATTAACCCCTAATCCGCCTCACTCCCGCCTCAATAACCTTTTAATAAATAGTATTAACCCCTAATCTGCCTTCCCTAACATCGCCGACACCTAACTTCAATTATTAACCCCTAATCTGCCAACTGGAGCTCACCGCTATTCTAATAAATGTATTAACCCCTAAAGCTAAGTCTAACCCTAACACTAACACCCCCCTAAGTTAAATATAATTTAAATCTAACGAAATAAATTAACTCTTATTAAATAAATTATTCCTATTTAAAGCTAAATACTTACCTGTAAAATAAACCCTAATATAGCTACAATATAAATTATAATTATATTATAGCTATTTTAGGATTTATATTTATTTTACAGGTAACTTTGTATTTATTTTAACCAGGTACAATAGCTATTAAATAGTTAAGAACTATTTAATAGCTAAAATAGTTAAAATAATTACAAAATTACCTGTAAAATAAATCCTAACCTAAGTTACAATTAAACCTAACACTACACTATCAATAAATTAATTAAATAAAATACCTACAATTACCTACAATTAAACCTAACACTACACTATCAATACATTAATTAAATACAATATCTACAAATAAATACAATGAAATAAACTAACTAAAGTACAAAAAATAAAAAAGAACTAAGTTACAAAAAATAAAAAAATATTTAAAAACATCAGAAAAATATTACAACAATTTTAAACTAATTACACCTACTCTAAGCCCCCTAATAAAATAACAAAGACCCCCAAAATAAAAAAATGCCCTACCCTATTCTAAATTACAAAAAGCTCTTTTACCTTACCAGCCCTGAACAGGGCCCTTTGCGGGGCATGCCCCAAAGAATTCAGCTCTTTTGCCTGTAAAAAAAACACATACAATACCCCCCCAACATTACAACCCACCACCCACATACCCCTAATCTAACCCAAACCCCCCTTAAATAAACCTAACACTAAGCCCCTGAAGATCTTCCTACCTTATCTTCACCATACCAGGTTCACCGATCGATCCAGAAGAGCTCCTCCGATGTCTTGATCCAAGCCCAAGCGGGGGGCTGAAGATGTCCATGATCCGGCTGAAGTCTTCATCCAAACGGGAGCTGAAGAGGTCCATGATCCGGCGTAAGTCTTCTATCAACGGCATCTTCAATCTTCTTTCTTCCGGATCCATGTTCATCCCGCCGACGCGGAACATCCATCTTCGCCGACGACTTCCCGACGAATGACGGTTCCTTTAAGGGACGTCATCCAAGATGGCGTCCCTCGAATTTCCGATTGGCTGATAGGATTCTATCAGCCAATCGGAATTAAGGTAGGAAAATTCTGATTGGCTGATGGAATCAGCCAATCAGAATCAAGTTCAATCCAATTGGCTGATTCAATCAGCCAATCAGATTGAGCTCACATTCTATTGGCTGTTCCGATCAGCCAGTAGAATGCGAGCTCAATCTGATTGGCTGATCGGATCAGCCAATCGGATTGAACTTGATTCTGATTGGCTGATTCCATCAGCCAATCAGAATTTTCCTACCTTAATTCCGATTGGCTGATAGAATCCTATCAGCCAATCGGAATTCGAGGGACGCCATCTTGGATGACGTCCCTTAAAGGAACCATCATTCGTCGGGAAATCGTCGGTGAAGATGGATGTTCCGCGTCGGCGGGATGAACATGGATCCGGAAGAAAGAAGATTGAAGATGCCGTTGATAGAAGACTTCAGCCGGATCATGGACCTCTTCAGCTCCCGCTTGGATGAAGACTTCAGCCGGATCATGGACATCTTCAGCTCCCGCTTGGATGAAGACTTCAGCCGGATCATGGACATCTTCAGCCCCCCACTTGGGCTTGGATCAAGACATCGGAAGAGCTCTTCTGGATCGATCGGTGAACCTGGTATGGTGAAGATAAGGTAGGAAGATCTTCAGGGGCTTAGTGTTAGGTTTATTTAAGGGGGGGTTTGGGTTAGATTAGGGATATGTGGGTGGTGGGTTGTAATGTTGGGGGGGGGTATTGTATGTGTTTTTCTTACAGGCAAAAGAGCTGAATTCTTTGGGGCATGCCCCGCAAAGGGCCCTGTTCAGGGCTGGTAAGGTAAAACAGCTTTGAACTTTTGTAATTTAGAATAGGGTAGGGCATTTTTTTTATTTTGGGGGTCTTTGTTATTTTATTAGGGGGCTTAGAGTAGGTGTAATTAGTTTAAAATTGTTGTAATATTTTTCCGATGTTTGTAAATATTTTATTATTTTTTGTAACTTAGTTCTTTTTTATTTTTTGTACTTTAGTTAGTTTATTTCATTGTATTTATTTGTAGATATTGTATTTAATTAATGTATTGATAGTGTAGTGTTAGGTTTAATTGTAGGTAATTGTAGGTATTTTATTTAATTAATTTATTGATAGTGTAGTGTTAGGTTTAATTGTAACTTAGGTTAGGATTTATTTTACAGGTAATTTTGTAATTATTTTAACTATTTTAGCTATTAAATAGTTCTTAACTATTTAATAGCTATTGTACCTGGTTAAAATAAATACAAAGTTACCTGTAAAATAAATATCAATCCTAAAATAGCTATAATATAATTATAATTTATATTGCAGCTATATTAGGGTTTATTTTACAGGTAAGTATTTAGCTTTAAATAGGAATAATTTATTTAATAAGAGTTAATTTATTTCGTTAGATTTAAATTATATTTAACTTAGGGGGGTGTTAGTGTTAGGGTTAGACTTAGCTTTAGGAGTTAATACATTTATTAGAATAGCGATGAGCTCCAGTCGGCAGATTAGGGGTTAATAATTGAAGTTAGGTGTCGGCGATGTTAGGGAGGGCAGATTAGGGGTTAATACTATTTATTATAGGGTTATTGAGGCGGGAGTGAGGCGGATTAGGGGTTAATAACTTTATTATAATAGCGGTGCGGTCCGCTCTGCAGATTAGGGGTTAATAAGTGTAGGCAGGTGGAGGCGACATTGTGGGGGGCAGATTAGGGGTTAATAAATATAATATAGGGGTCGGCGGTGTTAGGGGCAGCAGATTAGGGGTACATAAGTATAACATAGGTGGCGGTCGGCAGATTAGGGGTTAAAAAAATTTAACCGAGTGGCGGCGATGTGGGGGGACCTCAGTTTAGGGGTACATAGGTAGTTTATGGGTGTTAGTGAACTGTAGAGCACAGTAGTTAAGAGCTTTATAAACCGGCGTTAGCCCAGAAAGCTCTTAACTACTGACTTTTTTCTGCGGCTGGAGTTATGTCGTTAGATTTCTAACGCTCACTTCAGCCACGACTCTAAATACCGGAGTTAGAAAGATCACATTGAAAAGATAGGATACGCAATTGACGTAAGGGGATCTGCGGTATGGAAAAGTCGCAAAGTGAGCGTTAGACCCTTTCCTGACTGACTCCAAATACCGGCGGTAGCCTAAAACCAGCGTTAGGATCCTCTAACGCTGGTTTTGACGGCTACCGCCAAACTCTAAATCTAGGCCAAAGTGAATAGTCAGACGAGCCGGAATCAGGAACAAGGAAAACAGCAGAGTCAGGAATGAGCCAGGGATCAAGAACCAGGAAGGACGTCAGGCAGCCAGGTAATACACAGGAACTCTCACAAACAGGTCTGAGAAAACGCAAAGGCAAAGCATACTGAACAGAAGCCCTTAAAATAATAAGTGATGACATCACAATTCTGAGACTGCACCCTGTCTCACACAGATGATGCACACCAGTCTGGCTATAAAAGGAAGTGCAGGAAATGAGCAGCATCCCCCACAATGCACAATAGTCAGCAAGAGAGGTAAGTAAAATGGCTGCCAGCAGCACATGGCAAACAGTGAAGGACAGCAGGAGGACAAAAGGCTTATTGGGGAAATGGACATGGAAGGCACGGAGGAGTGCAGGAGCATGAACATCAGAGGATGGAACCCAAGAACGCTCCTTCGGACCGTAGCCCCTCCAGTGAACCAAATACTGTATACGGCCCCTTGACATATGAGAGTCAATAATGCTGCTGACCTCATACTCCTCATGGTTGTCAACAAAGATAGGATGGGGACGAGGCAACACAATGGTAAACCGATTACAAACCATTGGTTTCTAGAGGGAGACATGAAAAACATTGGAGGTGCACATAGCAGGAGGAAGGTCAAGAGCGTAGGCCACAGGATTAACCCGTCGGAGTATTCGAAAAGAACCAACATAACGGGGAGCCAATTTATTGGAAGGCACACGAAGGTTCAAGTTGTGGGAGGACAGCCAAACTCTCTCACCAACCTGGTAGGAAGGTGCGGGCAGACGCCTACGATCAGCCTGGAACTTTTGGCGCTCCATAGAATGATGAAGGCAATCCTGAATCTGCACCCACGTGGAACGGAGTTGCCAGAGACGCTCCTCCAAAGCCGGAATACCCTGAGACATGAATGAATCGGGCAACAAGGATGGTTGAAACCCATAAATTGCCATGAACGGGGATAACTTGGAGGAAGCATTAATATCACTATTACGAGCAAACTCTGCCCAAGGTAACAGTTCAGACCAATTATTGTGGTGATCTGAGACATAGCAATGGAGGAACTGTTCCAGAGCTTGATTAGACCTTTCCACAGCCCCATTGGATTGAGGGTGATATGCCGAGGAGAAGGAAAGCTGGATGCCCATTTGAGCACAAAAGGAACGCCAAAATTTGGAGACAAACTGGCTACCTCGGTCCGACACTATCTCCTTTAGTAACCCATGTAAATGAAAGACCTCACGGGCAAAAATTGAAGCAAGCTCCTGAGCGGTAGGCAGCTTCATCAAGGGAATGCAATGTGACATTTTAGAAAAACGGTCAACCACCATAAGGATAACAGTATTGCCATTGGAAACAGGGAGCTCGACAATGAAGTCCATGGAAAGATGTGTCCAAGGACGCTCACCATTAGCAATAGGAGTCTTATTCTGTGCACAAACTGAGCAGGAGGCAATATATGCAGCAACATCAGAACGAAGACCTGGCCACCAGAATTGTAGAGTGACAGACCAAATCATTTGGTTCTTGCCTGGGTGACCTGGGGCTTTAGGATAGTGGTAAGTGTGCAAAAGTTTAGTTTGAAGATTCTCAGGAACAAAACACTTACCACTAGGTTTCTCAGGAGGTGCATTGGTTTGTGCAGCTAGAATCTCCTCCCCCAAGGGAGAAGTCAAATTAGTACGTATGGTAGCCAAAATATGGTCAGGAGGTATAACAGGAGTAGGTACAGACTCCTCCTTGGACAGAGGCGAAAATTGTCGAGAGAGGGCATCAGCCCTAACATTCTTACTACCAGGCAGGTAGGAGACCACATAATTAACCCGAGACAAAAATAGCGCCCACCTGGCCTGTCGGGGCGACAAACGTTTTGCTTCAGATAGATAAGTTAAATTCTTGTGTTCAGTAAGAATGAGCACTGGCACACTAGTACCCTCGAGAAGATGCCTCCATTCCTTGAGTGCCAAAATTATGGCCAGTAATTCCCTGTTGCAAATTTCATAATTGCACTCCGCTGGAGACAATTTCTTAGAGAAGAAACCACATGGATGCAAGGAACTATCAGGCGTAGGACGTTGAGACAAGAGGGCACCTACTCCAGTCTCAGATGCATCGACCTCAAGAATAAAAAGCAGGACAGGGTTAGGATGAGCCAGAACAAATTGAGCTACAGACCTTGATTCTTGATGAAGATCCAAGACTGATGATTCTACTGCATTATCTCTTTAGGTTTATCAAATACAGCTCTTATGGCTGCTATAAAAGACTGAGCATACAGGAAAAAAATAGGATATTCTTTTTCCAGAAGAGGGTAAACCCAAGTCAGAGCCTTCCCTTTCAGCAGGGAAATCATAAATTGAACTTTGCAGTAGCAAAAGTGTTAGGGTTATTTTGAAAATAAATTGGCATTGGTTGAGAAACCTTCTGTAATTTGCAATGTCTCCAACAAACTTGTCTGGCATTGGAAGTTTAGGTGCTGACACTTTGCTGCCTGTATAGGACGTGGTGGAGGGTTTGCTTATTGTAGCAGAGGATGGATGCTGGGGAACCTGAAAGTATGTCTAGATCATTTCTGTTAATTAGTCCAACTTAGTGTCCAGATTTGGCACAGGAGCTGCATTGACTCCTAGTAACTGTTCTTGGTGAGTTACTGATTTTGACACTTATCCAGGGGCAATTAGTATGGCCTATTGTTACTGTCACACTTACTGTCACATTTGTTAAGTTAATGTCTGTCCAGGTACCAGTGGTTGAGAAGTGACTTAATTATACTGAAAAAAAGGGGATATAAAACAGCGCAAACCTTAAAGATACCTCAAGTTGTACCAGAATAACAACTCTCCATAATGGTTGTTTTAAAAAGTGATAATATGATAAAGGGCAAATGTACCTGGATCAGCGCTACTATAGCCAGAGGGATATATCAACAAAAACCAGTAAATAGACCAATAAAGACTATTGTCTACTAAAGGTTAAGATGAACAATTTATTAATTGCTAAAAAACAAATAAAAATAAAAATGATATATAACAGTGACCGGTCACCGATACACAATCTCTAATGCCTTCATAAAAAACACACAATAACACTAGTAAAATTATGATATATACATAAATATTGCGTTAATATTCTATAAAAATAGTGTTACTCTGATATCCTGCTATGGATTATACAACGTTAGAGTACCCAGTCTTACACCATATCATAAAAATGTGCTACTTGAGCGGAGTTCAATCCTGCTGACAACAGTCAGTACTTGCTTCTGGACCGGTGTTCTATTGTCCTGGACTCTTACTTATTGCAGGTGAAAGGTGTTGTGTAAGTATAATGTACCCAGAAAGTTCAAGCAAGCTTGTCTCACCTTAGATGCTGATTTTCTTCGGACGCAACTTCCTCTCCTATGCTTCACTGTGTGAAGTTTCGTTGATCCCCGTTAGTTGCTACTTCCGCGTCACGTGTACTCAGCTTACCAATCACGGTCCTTCCAGACGGGAGAGTACAAATAGCTTCTTTTCAGGGTATAGGCATAAAAGTTCAACTCTGCGCAGAGTAAAGCCTCTTTGTATTATCCAGGCTGATATCACAAACCACTGGCACCAATCAACATGTTTCACCTGACTCGCAGGCTTTATCAAGATATATGCTTAGTGTTTGTGATGCCTTAAATACCCCTCCTCTATGATCTCATTGGTTCGTTCTTCCCAATCATTTAGATAAAGGTGGATTTTCTTGTTTAAGGTGGATTATCCTTTTTTCGTTCACGTTCTTCCGGAAGAACGTGAACGAAAAAAGGATAATCCACCTTAAACAAGAAGAACGAACCAATGAGAGCCTGCGAGTCAGGTGAAAACCTGCGAGTCAGGTGAAACATGTTGATTGGTGCCAGTGGTTTGTGATATCAGCCTTCACCTGCAATAAGTAGGAGTCCAGGACAATAGAACACCGGTCCGGATCTGTATTAAAGGGAGTTACACAGTGTATTCAAGTTAAGCAAGTACTGACTGTTGTCAGCAGGATTGAACTCCGCTCAAGTAGCACATTTCTATGATATACATGGTGTAAGACTGGGTACTCTAACATTGTATAATCCATAGCAGGATATCAGAGTAATGATATTTGTATAGAATATTAACGCAATATTTATGTATATACCATAATTTTACTAGTGTTATTGTGTGTTTTTTATGAAGGAATTAGAGATTGTGTATCGGTGACCGGTCACTTTATAACTGTTATATATCATTTTTATTTTTATTTGTTTTTTAGCAATTAATAAATTGTTCATGTTAACCTTTAGACAATAGTCTTTATTGGTCTATTTACTGGTTTTTGTTGATAGATCCCTCTGACTTAATTATACTGCCTCAAATCCCTAGACAAGACCCAGGATATGACTATCAAGTTAAAGGGATGATTAGAGATGTGGTCAGAGCAGGATAGAGGTGATCCAAGATTAAAGTAAAGTTCAGGCAGAGGTCAGCAACTGTCAGGCAAAGTCAGGACAAGAGGATAATCTAAAAATGTATAGATGATTCCCAAATAGCACAGTGTGCATTGAGTCATTAAATAGCGGCGTGGGAAAAATGTGTGCCAGAGTGACGTAAACAAGACGTGCTGAGATGTGGCAACATGACGCAATGGTCGCAAAAAAATGACGCGTCCACCATGAAAAATTTAAGCTGTATTAACATGGTTGCTAGGCAACTGGACACGGCGTGACAACACTGATAGCATAGACAATCACTATTTACTTTAATAAATTCTATAAATTAGTTGCATCTAAGTTGATGTGAGGTTGAATTAATTATGACCTTTGCGTGTTTTTTATCAGTCATTTACTAGAAACACAACATAAGTCAAATGCTCCAAAAAAGGAGGGAGCATAAAAAGTAAAGTGGGAAAACTAATTAAATATATCTAATTTCAATCAAATACTCAGTAGAATACTTAAAATATTTCCCTCCTTAAAATTGGCAAATATAACACTAGCAATCAATATCTTTTTAGTATTACATTTATTTATATCACATAATATTTTAGAAAGAACAATGTGCTTTGTGTCATTAAAACTGCCAAGGACATTTCCCTCATTAAAAGTGCTGAAACAAATTATAAAAGTGGTCTATGAAAGTAATAATAAATAGGCTTCAAAACAGGTTCTATTTTTAAATATGTTTCATTCATCAAAATAGTTTTTTTTGTTTCCTCAAAAAAATAGTTATCCTTACTCACAATTTATTAATTCCTCTGTTTGCCCTTTGCAAATGTTTTTTTTTTTTATGCCTGTAGCCAATAATAAAGCTTGCCATGCGGCGCTAGAAGAAAAAAAAAAGGCTAGTTCTAGAGCTGCTCATGCAGCTCTATCCCTGTCTAAGTTGCAAGGCGTGTAAAAGTGGTTAGAAAACTAACCATTTTTTTTCACAGCATAATAAAGAAAAATACAATATTCACAGTTCGATAAGATGTCAAGACAGAGGTGTCATCTATGTAATCCAATGCCTATGTGGTTTACAGTATGTGGAACAGACCTCCAGAAATTTAAGAGATAGAATTAGAGAGCAAATACTTTGCATCGAAAAAAAGAACATGGATACCCCATTATACAAACACTTAACAACAAAACATGGTGGCAATATCAAAGACTTTAAATTTTGGGGGATTCAAAAAGTAAACAAGAATTGGAAAGGAGGAAATTACGAACAAAAACTACTCTATAACGAATCCAAATGGATATTCACACTAGACTGCCTATATCCGAAAGGATTAAACAATAAAGAAGATTTAACACATCTTTTTACAAATAAAGAGGCAATAAACTGAGCCACAGATAGAAATTAAAGAGTAGATGTACCTCCAATTAATCATATGGAATGAGACTATATTAATATCTCCTATTCACAAGATATCACACATAAAACCTATCCAGTAGTTAACAGTCACATATCTTTAATGACTACATGTCCTCTAGGGGAAGTTTAGGTATCCCTTTATTTCTAAATACATATCTATATCTGTAACGGCCCCCCTTTATTTTAATTGTATTAGGCTTTATTCATAGAGCCTTATAAATGTCAAGCACATTAACCCACATTATCTGGTTACTATTACCAATTCCATTGTATTCCACGTATATGTTATAGACAGTTATACGCCTTCATTCTAACAGTTTAAAAACCATCAGATAACA
Source organism: Bombina bombina (assembly GCF_027579735.1). Taxonomy (NCBI): domain Eukaryota; kingdom Metazoa; phylum Chordata; class Amphibia; order Anura; family Bombinatoridae; genus Bombina; species Bombina bombina. The sequence goes on along the minus strand of NC_069500.1, from coordinate 264,088,497 downwards.
CCTCCAATTTTTTTATTTTTTTGCACATATATATGAATTATTAACCCTCAGTAAGATTAGATATTCTCAGGATGTGTTACTGTCATTCAATTTTGTGATTTTTATAAATTCGTAACTGTCATTCATTTGTGTACATATTAACTATAGATGCATGACAATTTTAAAATTTAAATTTAATTTTTTATCATTTTTACATAATTCCAATATGTATATTTGTTATTGATCTTTATAAGTATGATTAGCTTTCTATAATGTATATATATTCATCATGTGTTTTAATTATGTGTTGCTTTTAACATTTTTTATGTGTTTTTAAACATTTTTCATGCATTATTTATGCATCTTTTATGATTGGTCTAAATAACATTATTGTCCATTCAAAACACTGTTTTAAATAGTCCTTCAAAATAGCCTTTTATCGGATTTATATAACGACACTTTTAATCCATTGCATAATATCATCCTTAAGAAGATTTTATTGCCATTCAGCAAGTTCCCAAAGTGATTTCTGTCAGTACATGACTGTCTATAATTTGTCCGGTACGAAAACACAAGCAAAACATCGGTCAAAACATCCGGCTAAATTTAAACCAGAAGTGACGTTCTTGGAAATGACGTCATATGCCAGAAACGGAAATGACAATATCTGCGATACCAACAACAGAATACATCGTTATTACATTGAAAATAAATGAATTCACAGGAAACACAATATCATATACACTTGGGGCAACAATTAATTATTATGGTACAAAGGATTATAAGTAAACATTTATAAACAGCACTTTACTATATCAATCTGCCAAACCCGCAATACACATGCAATCAGCCAATAGGATTGAGGTCGCATTCTATTGGCTTGATTAGAACAGTCAATAGAAAGTGAGCTCAATCCTATTGGCTGATTGGATCAGCCCAATAGGATTTTTCCTACCTTAATTCCGATTGGCTGATAGAATCCTATCAGCCAATCGGAATTCAAGGGATGCCATCTTGGATGACGTCAATTAAAACAACCTTCATTCTTCGCTTGGACTTCGTTTGAAGAGGATGCTCTGCGTCGGATGGATTGAAGATGGACCCGCTCCGCTCCGAATGATGAAGATAGAAGATGCCGTCTGGATGAAGACTTTCTGCCGCTTGGAGGACCTCTTCTGCCCGGATCGGAGAAGACTTCTGCCCCTCTGGAGGTCCACTTATGCCGGCTGAGGTCCACTTATGCCCAGCACAAGGTAGGGTGATCTTCAAGGTAGTAGTGTTTAGGGTTTTTTTAAGGGGGGATTGGGTGGGTTTTAGAGTAGGGCTGGGTTGTGGGTGGGTGGTATAATGTTGGGGGGGTATTGTATTTTATTTTACAGGTAAAAGAGCTGATTACTTTGGGGCAATGCCCTGCAAAAGGCCCTTTTAAGGGCTATTGTAATTTAGTATAGGGTAGGGAAATTTTATTATTTTGGGATTAGATTAGGTATAATTAGTTTAAAAAAATTGTAATTATTTTTTTATTTCTGTAATTTAGTGTTTGTTGTTTTTCGTACTTTAGTTTATTTAATTTAATTGTAATTAATTGTATTTAGTTTAGGTAATTAATATAATTGTAGTGTAGTGTTAGGTGTAATTGTAACTTAGGTTAGGATTTATTTTACAGGTAAATTTGTACTTATTTTAACTAGGTAGTTATTAAATAGTTAATAACTATTTAATAACTATTGTACCTAGTTAAAATAAATACAAACTTGCCTGTAAAATAAAAATAAAACCTAAGCTAGCTACAATGTAACTATTAGTTATAGTGTAGCTATCTAAGGGTTTATTTTATAGGTATGTATTTAGTTTAAAATAGAAATAATTTATTTAATTGTAGTTATTTTATTTAGATTTATTTAAATTATATTTAAATTAGGGGGGGTTAGGGTTAGGGTTAAACTTAGGTTTAGGGGTTAATAACTTTATTATAGTGGCGGCAACTTTGGCGGCGGCAGATTAGGGGTTAATAAGTGTAGGTAGGTTGCGGCGACATTGGGGGGGCAGATTAGGGGTTAATAAATATAATGTTGGGTTTGGCAATGTTGGGGCAGCAGATTAGGGGTTCATAGGGATAATGTAGGTGGCGGCGGGTGTCCGGAGCGGCAGATTAGGGGTTAATAAATATAATGTTGGGTTTGGCGATGATGGGGGCAGCAGATTAGGGGTTCATAGGGATAATGTAGGTGGCGGCGGTGTCCGGAGCGGCAGAGTAGGAGTTAATAAGTGTAAGATTAGGGGTGTTAGACTCTGGGTTCATGTTAGGGGTGTTAGGTGTAGACATAAAATGTGTTTCCCCATAGGAATCAATGGGGCTGCGTTAGGATCTGAACGCTGCTTTTTTGCAGGTGTTAGATTTTTTTTTCAGCCAGCTCAGCCCCATTGTTTCCTATGGGGAAATCGCGCACGAGCACGTTTAGCCAACTTACCACTACCATAAGCAACGCTCGTATTGAGGTGAGATGCGGAGCAAAATTTTGCTCTACGCTCACCTTTTTGCTGCTAATGCTGGGTTTAAAAAAAAAAAGTCATACCAGCGTTGTCTTAAGGGAGCGTTTAAAAAAAGGCTCGTTAGCAACGCACCCCTGTTACCGCAAAACTCGTAATCTCGGTGATAGTATTTTATGCTATTATTGTTGTTGATTTTAATTTGTCAATCATGAATCCATGAACTCAGTTTTTATTTGTGTTTTATACTACTGTGTACTGTATAATAAATTTGTAATACCTTATACATGCACCTCAGCCTATTTGGCGCTCTCTAAACTTGCTTCTCAAACTGATATGGTGGACAATATATTTGGTTTAATAATGCGGCCTTTATAGACGCTGTATGCCACAACCTCAACCTTTGGATCGTAAACAAACAGAAGATAGGCACCATCTTGTGTGTTTCAATAAGCAAAATGGACCGTACAATTTATCACAGGATTCTAGGTATTCACAAGACAGGCAGCACTCCGTCATGCTGTTAGAAGTCAGCTAAGTTCTCACAGTTCCTCAGCTCACTGATCACACACCACAGGACCCCAGATGCTCCTTCTCAATGCCATCCTCAATCCAACTGTGCAGTCTGCATAGTATCACAGATGCAGGGTATAATAATCGCAAATCAACTATTAAAACCCTCAGGATGATAGTTTAAAAATTAAAAGTTTAATACACTTTTAAATAAAAGCCCGCAGTCGTCACTCTCAACATATACTATGCATTTCTCGGCCCTCTGGCTATTTCATCAGGCATAAATCCTATCACTTTTAGGAGAGTATATATAAATGTATGCAACAATCATATTCAAACCACAATAAAACGTTACATCCATTTGTTTGTCTCAATCATGTTCAAATACAACAATGTATGGGAAACCTACACACCGAATATATGGCAACACACCTCATATAAAGTAATTTATGATCATTGTACCAAGTATCTTAAAATAACGTTGTATGTGATTATCAATTTATCAGTACTGGCTCCTTATGGCAATAAAATATGTGTCATACTTAATGTAGTAGAATACACACAGAGATGCAGCTATGCTGACTGAAAAGTAGATGACACCTTCAACTCTAAATACTAGATGACTTTGCCCAATGTAATCTACACTAGAGACTATTAGAGGGAGGTGTGATTGCATCTGTTACTCCTACCTCCACAAGAAATGAGTTGTACTCCAAGATGTCTCAATCCAATCCCTACAACACAAGGCTACACGGAAAATAGGACATAATACATCCACCACTCACCCCTCCAAGAGCTGGGTTGCACTGCAGGCTAGCCAACTGAATATTAGTAACAGGCCCCATCATATGTCATAAAAGAATATTAGAAATAATGTCAGCCACTGATTGCATAAACAGCATCAATCATTGTAGCTAAAATTTCATGCTATATACACACGTTGTACCTGCCATGTATTTCCAAATAACATCTACACGTATATTAAGACACAGATATTAATAAACCATACTGGCAGCTGCCTTTATATCATGAATACATGAATGTTGATAAAACAATCGAAAGCAAAATCTCACACATCTCTAAAGTATGGATATTAGAGAGATGAGCAGGCAACTACCCACATATGATGCAGGTATCAAACGATACAGCATACAGAGGATTTCACATTGGTGCACGTGAAGACCCGGGGTTGCTGCCTTAACTCCCAAACAGGTAATCAATGATGCAATGGTCCACAGCACTCCAATATAAAAGTTCACTTTATTGTAGGAAAGATAAAATGGAGCAGTGACGTTTCAGGTTTTCTCCCCTTAATCATAGAATGCTGCTTCATAACTGCTGTTTCCAGCTAGCCTGAAGGCTCGCGCGGGAAACAGGGGCATCAAGCTCCATTCGTAACTTGATAAATCGGCCCCTTATTCTGTTTTAAAAAAAATTGCAGTTTATATCATAGCATCTAAACTGCAATCCTCAATTCGACTGGACTGAGAGACAGTTAGCCTCCTGGGGTAAATCCTGTTTCAGCCTGGCTAAGGTTACTCCGCTGCATCACATCCCTATAGCCAGCCTTCTGACCCCTTCTAATCTTCCCTCAGTATATGCTAAATTTATGGATGTCTTTGAAAAGAAAGCAGCTGATGTGCTCCCACCACACCGTCCTTGTGACTGCAAAATTGACCTCTTTCCTGGAGCCCCACTTCTAAAGGGAGAACTTATTTGCTCTCCAAAGTTGAAACCAAGGTCATGGAGGAATATATCAAAGAGAACCTAGCTAAAGGCTTAATTCACCCTTCCTCCTCTTCTCCTGGGGCTGGCTTCTTTTTTGTCAGTAAAAAGGATGGTGGTCTGAGACCCTATATCGATTACAGAGCCCTAAACAACATTACAATCAAGAACCATTATCCTATTCCATTGATCACTGAATTATATGATTTGCTCCAAAATGCTTGCTACTTTACAAAATGGATCTTCGTGGGGGCGTACAATCTCATTCGTATCTTCATGGGACATGAGTGGAAGACTGCCTTCAACATGAGAACAGGGCATTACGAATACCTCGTAATTCCTTTTGCGTTGAGCAATGCCCCTGCTGTCTTTCAAGCATTCATCAATGATTTCTTCCGAGACCTCCTTAATCGCACTGTCATCGTCTATTTGGATGACATCCTCATATACTCCACCACCCCTGAGGAACATCATGAGCATGTAAAATAAATAATTATTTGCCTCAGAAACAATTCTCTGGTAGCCAAGCTGGAGAAATGTGAGTTTGATCAAGTCCTGATACAGTTCCTTGGATATGTCATTTCAAAGGAGGGTTTAGCCATGGATCCTACTAAGCTAACCGCAGTTCTGTAATGGTCTCAACCCACCTCATTAAAGGAACTACAGAGATTCTTGGGGTTTTCCAACTATTATAGCAAGTTTATAAAGATCTTCGTTGCTCCACTCACTGAGTTAACTAAATGAAACAGAGGACTACAAGAATTGGCCTCCAGTAGCTGTGGATGCTTTCTCTCAAAAGGCCTTTTGATCTGCTCCTGTGCTCCACCATCCTGATCCTGACCTACAGTTCTTTTTTGCAAATGGTTTACTCCTGCAGAGAAGGATTATGATGTGGGTAATTGTGAACTCTTAGCCATTAAGATGGCTCTTACTGAATGGCGTCATTGGTTAGAAGGTACCGCCAACCCCATTCAGATTCTAACTGACCACAAGAATCTGTCATACCTGCTCATCGACTCAATGCTCGACAGGCCAGGTGGGCCTTGTTCTTTTCCTCGTTTTAAGTTCAGAGTCTCTTATCTTCCTGGGACCAAGAATAAAAAGGCTGATGCTCTTTCCCATCAGTTTCCTCAGTCTAATGACTCTTTTGAAGCACCTATCGAACACATCATTCCTCCGCCCTGTGTGCTTGCTCACATTAACACCTCTCTTCTTCAAAGACCTGCACTGTGCCCAGTCTAGAAAACCTCCTGAAGCCCCTTCGGCTCCTGATATCTTCTTTGCACCTCCGAACCTTCACACTCCTGTGCTATCCTAACCTCATGACAGCAAACTATCAGGACATCCTGGTCTGACCAGAATCTTTAAATTTCTTTCCTGACATGTATGGTGATCTACTATGAAGTTCTGACTCCAAGGATTATGTAAGGCCTGTCAGACTTCTGCTGCTAATAGACTCCCCAATCCTTGTTCCATGGCCTACTCCAATAATTGTCTACTCCTAAACAACCCTGGACACACATAGCAATGATTTTATCTGGGTTATCTGGGGTTGTGGTGGATCGATTTTCAGACTTGCTCATTTCATGCCCTTGACAAAGTTGCCATCTACCCAAGAATTATCAACCCTTTTTCTGTTACATGTGGTACGACTTCATGGAATTCCTGTGAATATTGTTTCTGACACAATTCATCTCTATCTTTTGGAGAGCTTTTTGCAAGTTGTTTGGAACTACTGTTTCATTGTCCTCTGGTTATCATTCCCAAACTAATGGTCTAACGGAGAGAATAAATCAAGATCTCGAGACTTATCTCAGAACCTATATCAATTCTCTACATACCAATTGGTCTGAATTGTTGCCCCTGGCTGAACTGGCACAGAACACTCACTGGCACTCCTCTCTGCAATGTTCTCCATTTCAAGCCGCTGCAGGCTATCAACCTTGTATCTTTCCTCTTTCTGCTCAGTATACTGGGGTTCCTGCTGCATAAAGTCGCTTTACTGACCTTACTACTCATTGGCAACGTATTTGCTCTCAGTTACATTCAGCTGTCTCCAGATACAAGAGGTTTGCCAATCATCATTGAGCTACTGTTCATGCCTTTTCAGTAGATGAACACGTCTGGGTCTCTACCCGACATGTTCGTTTAAATCAACCTTGTCATAAATTAGGGCTTAGGTATATTGGCCCATACAAGTTCCTTAAAAATACTTTCTCCTGTGGCCTACAGAGTGGCTTTGCCCAGAACCATGCGCATACACCCAGTCTTCCATATATCACTGCTCAAGCCTAACATCATGAACAGATATACTTGACTCAGACCTCCTCCTCCACTCTTGCTTCATGGTGAACCAGAATATGAGGTTGCTAAAATCTTAGACTCCAGACTCAGACACAGGCAACTTTAATACCTAGTGCATTGGAAGGGTTACTCTGTGGTGGATCGTTCCTGGATTCCAGCCCGTGATGTGCATGCTCCATCTTTGGTCTCCAGGTTTCATTCTGCTCATCCCTCCAAGCCACATTAGGGTCCCTGGTGTACCCTTTGAGAAGGGAGCTGCACCTATGTAAGTACCTCTCACTTTATGCACTTTGTCCAAGTATAGGTGTTACTGTGTGTGCTCCTGGGTGCCTATATTTTTTCTACTGGAACTGCTGATTGCCTTATTGTTACTGAACTATGCATGTTTCAAGGCAACACTATTGCTTAACCCCTGAACTGCTGTTTGCCTTATCGTTACTGAACTATGCCTGTTCCTGTAATGCTTCAGGGAAATTAGTGTGTGGATCTCAACTACAGAATCAATAAATATATGGTATGTATCACTTGGCACAAGATTAGTATAGGAATAATAATCCAGAGGTGCTTAAAGTGAGTTTATAAGGTAGAACAATGTATCAGATCAATAACACAATGAACGTGTTATTAAGTAGTAACAAGTATAGGAGGTAAACATAAAACTAAATCTGTTAATGCAGATTTGTGAACACATTCACTGAGAGAGAGACATCACAGATGTAAGTGTGCAACAGCAGTTTCAGTATACTGAACGGAATCACTGAGAGGGAAGCGTCATAGGTGGGTGTGTCCAGCTCCGGTAACATAGTACTGCACTCAGTGTGAGGATGAGATGTCACAGGTGGGTGTAACCAACTCCGGTAATGGAGTACTGCGCTCAGAGGATGAGGGAGCGATGTCACAGGTGGGTGTGTCCAACTCCGGTAACGAAGTGCTGCGCTCAGAGGATGAGGAGCGATGTCACAGGTGGGTGTGTCCAACTCCGGTAACGGAGTGAATACAGTGTAACGAAAGTCAGCAGGCAATATTTTAACTACAACAGGTAACACTGGAGTGTAGTAGTGGAAAGTCAGTACCTGGTTTCAATGAGCCTGGAGTCAGCAGGGCAGAGAGGCGGCTTACTGGTGATGGAAGAAACACGGAGCTCCAGAGATAACAATTTAGTAGGAATAGTAGAACAGGATACTTGAGAAAGAAATACTGTAGCAAATTGTAATCCAATAGCTTTGATAAGCAAGGAAATCTCCTAAAAGGAGAGGAGTGTCAGGCTCAGCCTAAAGTTACAAACACAATAACTAAGCACCTGCGTGACATCAGAGAGCAACTTAAATAGAGTAGGTAGGCAGGTGAAGGAGACAGCTGTCAATTAGTATGCTGCATGATGAGGAAGTAGAGAAATTCCTGACAGTTCCTGACCATTCTACTGGTTTACCCCTGAACTGCTGAACTTCTGATGGCCTTATTGCTGCTGACTTCTGTCTGTTCCTTACCATTCTACTGGTTTACCCCTGGTGTATTGAGTTTTCTACTGAGTATTTGATTGACATTTGTTATATTTAATTCTCACTGTTGTATTCCCACTTTATCTGTTTAAGCGCCCTACTTTTTTAAAATTTGGAATTTGTTTTTTATGTTGCTAAGGGAAGGTAACCTATAATGAATTTGCTTAAGTGGATTTTTTTTCTGAGCAAACTAATCTCTTGGTATATTGTGCACAACATAACCAATAAATGCCTAAATAGATGAATATATCTGACAATGACATTTTAATGTTATAGGTATCAGTGGATAGGCCTGTTTCTGTAAATATGCTGTGAAAGGCATTTGAAGTTAATATTTCAAATAATATCTTATCCACAGCGGCTAAGATGAAGTATACCTCTAGTGACATTCCCAGTGTAAAGTTCAAATGAAAGATCAACACACAAATAGTGCTAATTTACATTTATGATTATGATATTTAGAAAACCTCTGGTGGTCTTTCATGTTTTATGGATAAAGCTGATTTTCTTGATTCATAGAAAAGTCACAGTGAAACTGACAGATAAATACTTGAGATGATTACTAGCTCAGGGGGAAGTCGGCTTCAAAAACATAAAAGATGCTTGTTAAGTAGCACAGTTGTCTTTTCAGTAAACTAAGACAACACATGAATACCTCTTAGTTTATTTTCACCTTGCTAAATTAAACTCAGAATCCTAACCGAGCATTTAGATTTAGATTCATAATTTATTGCATTTCCTGGGGATTGTTAAAAAAAGATGCTTTTATGAAAGATTGCATTTCCAATGAACAATAGCAAATTATATATGGAAATTATGGGTGCAATTTTACAATTCACTGGAAACTAAATTTATTATCTGCCTGAAATACAGCAGATCTATGAATAATTCCTAATAATCCTGAATATAAAATGAGCATAAAGCATGTTTAATCTACTTTTCATGTCTTTTGCTGTCTGGCTTTTTCCTCTGCTTTCTAAAATAGCACTTGAAATAATTCAAATGTATACTGCATGGCTGGGTACCTTGAAAAAACTGTTTTCTTAAAAATAAGAAAAAAATAAAGAAAATTCCTTAAAAGTTATGCTGCAGAGTGGGAAAAAAACACTGCTTTTTAAACAGATCTCTGCTTTTTTTACAATATAGATGTCCATTCTTGGATACTACAGATGCTTAAAGAATGTGAAAGGCGTAAGCTATTAGCTAATGTATACTCTTTTTTTTCAAAACTTTTCCTGACAAGGACTATGGGTCCTAAGAAGCTGTCCTGTACTACCTATCCATAAACCGATATAATATTCCCCCAGTCCCTATCTATGGGCCAGATTACTAGTGGTACGCAAAGAGTTGTGCACAAGCATTTGCTTGAGCACAATTTAATTTGTCAAGGGTCAGGTTAGCGTGACCTAAGAGCTCTGGTTAACTGTTATGCTCAAATTAAAAACTGCACAAAAAACATTAAAAATACATTTAAAAGTACAGTTATACTCATAATAGCATCATTTAATATTTTTTTTTTTAATTGCAATCAAAAGTTATAAGTGCTCAAAGACATGAGGGCTCATATTTATCAAGCTCCGTACGGAGCTTGAAGGGCCGTGTTTCTGGCGAGTCTTCAGACTCGCCAGAAACACAAGTTATGAAGCAGCGGTCTAAAGACCGCTGCTCCATAACCCTGTCTATAATATATATATATATATATATATATATACAGTATATATATGTGTGTGTGTTCGCATATATATTTTTGTATTTATATGTGTATATATGTATTTACAGACATATTTATACATATAAACACATACATATGTATGTATGTATATATATATATATATATATATACTAGTAGGGAAGGAGGGCACTCACAGGACTTCATACATTAAGTAATCATTTATTATAGTTCCAACATGAGTGTATTGTTGACGTTTCGGCCTTTCATTAGGCCTTCTTCAAGACAAATTTCATAATCTAAAAACATGAACAGAAAAGTGATAAAATACATTACAATCATGTAATATCCAAGTGAACACCGAATTGTGACCCTCCACCAGAAAGGACCAAAATAGCCCAGGTGAAACTTAAAAGGTGCTTCCCTTGCAATAAGGAAGTCAAAATATCTAACTGTCAGGTAAGACAAGAACAGAGGATGAAAAGAAATATAAACCAGACAACCGAGAGAAGAGCAAACCAAACGTGAATCAAAGTGTAACAACAAAAATAAAATAGTAGCCAGAAGAAAGAAAAAAGAAACCAGAGAAAAGAGGAAAGAAGAGGAAAAAGAAACCACCTATTAAATTACCACATTCCACTTGGTACATAAGCTTCCCATATAGGTAATTTAGAATAACACACTAACAAGCTAGCATAAATCATTGTGCATTGACAAAAAGGTTAACAGCCATGGCAATAGTACAAAAAATAAACTAAATAACTCAGGGACAGCACTCAACAAACCTGAATTGTTACTACTCTTCTCACAATACACATATACCAATGCTGATATACCTGATATGATTTAGGGCAATCAAAAATTAAAAATTACCATGGTGGGCGCAATCCACAGACCACAAACTGTATTATCACATATCATCTACTAAAAAAAGTCACGGCTGTGTACATCACATCAACAGAAATCCGTTATCTTGTGACGGCAATAATCAAAATAAAAATCATAAACCGCTAAACAGCAGACCTCACAGTGGATTTATAATGATCCCCGCAGGATCCATTGCGCTTCAAGAACCAAACAACCCCAAACGTATACCAGTGTGGTAGTTAATCCTAATGCTAAACCTACACGAACGCTGCCGTATAAGGTTTATACATAAATAAATTAAATCACAACTTGTGTCAAATGGATGTATAAATTAATATAAACTAATATAGCCGTGAACCACGATGCACTAGTCAGCCACTCACCTATAAACCCAGATTCACATAGCAATTATCCCAATGAGCGTATAGCATAAGTGGACACATCATGGGCCATAGCCCCTCTTACCCGAACAAGTGCGGAGCACAGCGTCCGCGTGATAACCCTAGAACGACAGAGTCATTAATACAAAAACCGCCGCGGCGTAGGTCCTTAAATAGGGTTGTACCCGCCCCCCGCAGAGGCCAATCAGAACACGCACCGCTGACACACCTCAGCTGGCCGCGTAACCGAGCCAGATATATGGTAACCAACTATGCGCTTGCAACAGGGAACGAGCCCTGTGAGGGTCACAACGAGAGGTGCCGTACCCCAAGCCCTGATCTAACAGGACGCAATGTCAGTGCAAACAAGCTACACAGCTCAGCACATAATTCATGGTGCACATATAATCCCCGGCAATCCCAATCGGAGGGGACCGTCATCTGTCACACAGGGGATACCCAAGAACCAATACGGCGATGGGACCCAAGGATGCGTGCAAATCCACATCACAATAACCCAACTAGTAGAGAAGACAGAGTACAAAGCATGTGGCCGCCACAGATATGGTATATCCCCTCAGACAATAGAGCATACAGACCAGAGACATACAGTGAGACCCCTAGGTCACGAAACCTGGGGTCAGGCCGCAATGGTTTCTTGGATATAAATTAGAGGATGGTGTGTGGTGGTTAGAGACACCAACCAATCGCTGACATCCATACCCATAAATGGGATAAGGCCCCCCAATTAGTGATCAAAATGATCAAAAAAGACAAACCTAGTATAAGGCTAGGCATAGAACCATGGCATACCCCCATCAAATACCCATCTGTCAAGGAATTACAAAGAAAATAAGCCGATCCTATAGGGAAGGTAATGGTACACTACTAATGGAGACCAACGGATAGCAGGAAACCACAAAGACCCAATACCATAATAAAGAGTGTCCAGAGTAGACAAACATCCAAGAGGAAAACAAACAGTGGGAAAACCAATGCATAAGTGAGGAGAGACCTGTAAAAACAACAAGATACAGCAAAAAACAAACAAAAAAAGTTTAACAATTGCATTATCAGAAAAATAAAGCATAGTCAATACTGGCATTTAAGCCATTTGGGGCAAGTGTATTCAATCTATGAATCCATCTGGCTTCACTCTTAAGGAGTTCAGAATTCCTGTCGCCCCCCCGTTTTAAGGGGGCCACCCTGGCTATATTAGTTTATATTAATTTATACATCCATTTGACACAAGTTGTGATTTAATTTATTTATGTATAAACCTTATACGGCAGCGTTCGTGTAGGTTTAGCATTAGGATTAACTACCACACTGGTATACGTTTGGGGTTGTTTGGTTCTTGAAGCGCAATGGATCCTGCGGGGATCATTATAAATCAACTGTGAGGTCTGCTTTTTAGCGGTTTATGATTTTTATTTTGATTATTGCCGTCACAAGATAACGGATTTCTGTTGATGTGATGTACACAGCTGTGACTTTTTTTAGTAGATGATATGTGATAATACAGTTTGTGGTCTGTGGATTGCGCCCACCATGGTAATTTTTAATTTTTGATTGCCCTAAATCATATCAGGTATATCAGCATTGGTATATGTGTATTGTGAGAAGAGTAGTAACAATTCGGGTTTGTTGAGTGCTGTCCCTGAGTTATTTAGTTTATTTTTTGTACTATTGCCATGGCTGTTAACCCTTTTGTCAATGCACAATGATTTATGCTAGCTTGTTAGTGTGTTATTCTAAATTACCTATATGGGAAGCTTATGTACCAAGTGGAATGTGGTAATTTAATAGGTGGTTTCTTTTTCCTCTTCTTTCCTCTTTTCTCTGGTTTCTTTTTTCTTTCTTCTGGCTACTATTTTATTTTTGTTGTTACACTTTGATTCACGTTTGGTTTGCTCTTCTCTCGGTTGTCTGGTTTATATTTCTTTTCATCCTCTGTTCTTGTCTTACCTGACAGTTAGATATTTTGACTTCCTTATTGCAAGGGAAGCACCTTTTAAGTTTCACCTGGGCTATTTTGGTCCTTTCTGGTGGAGGGTCACAATTCGGTGTTCACTTGGATATTACATGATTGTAATGTATTTTATCACTTTTCTGTTCATGTTTTTAGATTATGAAATTTGTCTTGAAGAAGGCCTAATGAAAGGCCGAAACGTCGACAATACACTCATGTTGGAACTATAATAAATGATTACTTAATGTATGAAGTCCTGTGAGTGCCCTCCTTCCCTACTAGTATTCTATAACACTTGAGGATCGCACCCGGGCACTGGAAACATTGATGTGGATGGAGTGCTAGGCCACCGGCTACCACTTATATATATATATATATATATATATATATATATATATATATATATATATATATATATATATATATATATATATATATATATATATATATATATATATATATATATATATATAAGTATCTCACACCCCTCACATTTTTGTAAATATTTTATTATATCTTTTCATGTGACAACACTGAAGAAATGACACTTTGCTACAATGTAAAGTAGTGAGTGTACAGCCTCTATACAGTGTAAATTTGCTGTCCCCTCAAAATAGCTCAAACACACAGCCATTAATGTCTAAACCGTTGGCAAAAAAAGTGAATATACCCCTAAGTGGAAATGTCCAAATTGGGCTCAAAGTGTCAATATTTTTCGTGGCCACAATTATTTTCCAGCACTGCCTTAACCCACTTGGGCATCAGGGCATGGAGTTCACCAAAGCTTCACAGGCTGCCACTGGAGTCCTCTTCCACTCCTCCATGATGACATCACTGAGCTGGTGGATGTTAGAGACCTTGCGCTCCCGAACCTTTTATTTGAGGAAGCCCCACAGATGCTCAATAGGGTTTAGGTCTGGAGACATGCTTGGCCAGTCCATCACCTTTGCCCTAAGCTTCTTTAGCAAGGCAGTGGTCTTCTTGGAGGTGTGTTTGGGGTCGTTATCATGTTGGAATACTACCCTGTGGTCACAGTACATGTTGGCATTCATGGTTCACTCAATAAACTGTAGCTCCCCAATGCTGGCAGCACTCATGCAGGCCCAGACCATGACACTCCCACCACCATGCTTGACTGTAGGCAAAACACACTTGTCTTTGTACTGCTCACCTGGCTGCCGCCACACTCGCTTGACACCATCTGAACCAAATAAGTTTATCTTGGTTTCATCGGACCACAGGACATGGTTACAGTAATCCATGCCCTTAGTCTGCTTGTCTTCAGCAAACTGCAGGCTTTCTTGTGCATCATCTTCAGAAGAGGCTTCCTTCTGGGACAACAGCCATGCAAACCAATTTGATGCAGTGTGCGGCGTATGCTCTGAGCACCGACAGGCTGACCCCCACCCCTTCAACCTCTGCAGCAATGCTGGCAGCACTCATACATCTATTTCCCAAAGACAACCTCTGTATATGACGCTGAACACGTACACTTCTTTGTCGACCATAGCGAGGCTTGTTCTTAGTGGAACCTGTCTTGTGAAACCGCTGTATGTCTTGCCTACCGTGCTGCAGCTCAGTTTCAGGGTTTTGGAAATGTTCTTATCGCCTTGGCCATCTTTATGTGGAGCAACAATTCTTTTTTTCAGATCCTCAGAGAGTTCCTTACCATGAGGTGCCATGTTGAACTTCCAGTGACCAGTATGAGAGAGTGTGAGAGCGATAACACCAAATTAAACACACCTGCTCCCCATTCACACCTGAGACCTTGTAACACCAAAGAGTCACATGACACCGGGGAGGGAAAATTGCTAATTGGGCCCAATTTGGACAGTTACACTTTGGGGTGTGCTCACTTTTGTTGCCAATGGTTTAGACATTAATGGCTGTGTGTTGAGTTATTTTGAGGTGACAGCAAATTTACACTGTTGTACAGGCTGTACATTCACTACTTGTCATTTCTTCAGTGTTGTCACATGAAAAGATATAATAAAATATTTAAAAAAATTTGAGGGGTGTACTCAGTTTTGTGAGAAACTGTATATAAGTGCATTGGAGCCCTTTGCAGTTAAGTAGCTGAAAATATGTAAAATTATATTTATGAAATATTCATATTTAATAAAGTGTTTGAGTATTTACTGTAAATATTTCACATTCCAATGTTCTTCACATAGGGGAATATGTTCTAAATATATTTAAATAGATATTCATATATATATACAGTCGTATCCAAAAGTTTAGGCACCCCTGACAATTTCCATGATTTTTATTTATAAATAATTGGGTGTCTGGATCAGCAATTTCATTTTGATCTATCAAATAACTGAAGGACACAGTAATATTTCAGTAGTGAAATGAGGTTTATTGGGTTAACAGAAAATGTGCAATATGCACCAAAAATAAATTAGACAGGTGCATAAATTTGGGCACCCTTGTCATTTTGTTGATTTGAATGCCTGTAACTACCTAGCACTGATTAATTGGAACACACAATTGGTTTGTTGAGCCCATTAAGCCTTGAATGTCATAGAAAGGTGCATCCAATCATCAGAAACGGTATTTAAGATGGCCAATTGCAAGTTGTTGTTCTCTTCGACTCTGCTCTGAAAAGTGGCAACATGGGGGCCTCAAAACAACTCTCAAATGACCTGAAAACAAAGATCGTTCAACATTATGGTTTAGGGGAAGGCTACAAAAAGCTATTGCAGAGATTTAAGCTGTCAGTGTCCACTGTGAGGAACATAGTGAGGAAATGGAAGACCACAGGCACAGTTCTTGTTAAGGCCAGAAGTGGCAGGACAAGTAAAATATCAGAGAATCAAAGACAAAGGATGGTGAGAATGGTCAAAAACAGCCCAATGACCACCTCCAAAAACCTACAACATAATTTTGCTTCAGATGGTGTCACTGTGCATCGCTCAACAATTCAGCTCACTTTGCGTAAGGAGAAGCTGTATGGGAGAGTGATGCGGAAGAAGCCTTTTCTGCACACATGCCAGAGTCTCTTGAAGTATGCAAACGCACATTTGGACAAGTCAGCTTCATTTTGGAAGATGGTGCTGTGGACTGATTAAACAAAGATTGAGTTATTTGATCATAACAAGGGGCGTTATGCATGGCGGCAAAAGAACACAGCGTTCCAAGACAAACACTTGCTACCCACAGTAAAATTTGAGGGATGTTTCATCATGCTGTCGGGCTGTGTGGCCAGTGCCGGTACTGAAGATCTTGTTAAAGTTGAGGGTCGCATGGATTCCACTCAATATCAGCAGATACTTGAGAATAATGTTGAGGAATCAGTCACAAAGTTGAAGTTATGCCGGTGCTAAATATTTCAACAAGACAACGACCCAAAACACTGCTCAAAATCTACTCTGGCATTTATGCAGAGTAAAAAGTACAATGTTCTGGAATGGCCATCCCAGTCCCTAGACGTGAATATCATTGAAAATCTGTGGGGTGATTTGAAGCAAGCTGTCCATACTCGGCAACCATCAAACCTAACTGAACTGGAGATGTTTTGCAAGGAGGAATGGTCCAAAATACCTTCATCCAGAATCCAGACACTCATTACAGGCTATAGGAAGAGTCTAGAGGCTGTTATTTCTGCTAAAGGAGGCTCTACCAAATATTGATGCAATATTTCTGTTGGGGTGCCCACATTTTTGCACCTGTCTAATTTAGTTTTGATGCATATTGCACATTTTCTGTTAATCCAATAGACCTCATTTCACTACTAAAATATTACTGTGTCCTTCAGTTATTTGATAGATCAAAATGAAATTGCTGATCCAAACACCCAATTATTTATAAATGAAAATCATGGAAATTGTCAGGGGTGCCTAAACTTTTGCATACGACTGTGTATATATATATATACATATATTAAATGCTAAAAGAGTAAATCAGTATTTCCTATCCAGCACTAACTAATCCATAAAAAATATATGGTGATTTTTTGGCAGAAGTGTCTGGACGTGTATCCACAAATTTGAAGGCATATCAATGAAATGAACAGAGAGGAGACAAACACCCTAGGGAAATACACCATATGTGTGGGATCAACAGGTATACCTAGGAGGTGTGGCACCGCAATAGTGGGACTCCCTCAGAAGCGCAAGTATAAATCACTATGGCGGATTGTTCTAAAGCACAGATGTGGTTTCAACATGAAAACAATGAATGCTATAGCCTAACTGTGGGATCACCTGAATAAAAGGGATATTTTGCATATTGGTATAACCGCCTAAATACAGCTATCAGTGTCTTTAATGGAACAAGAGCGGTCACTGATCCAATTTCCAAATCCAGACACACTCTGACCATCTATTGTATATCTATTGTTTGGACGTGGTACATTCAATCACATAATATAATTCCTCTACTACTTCAGTGCTGGGAACTTTAGTGTATCCCTCCTGTGACTTTAACAGGATCCTGGAACTTTATATTTTTTCAGTTTATGATTTTGAGCTTTGAGAGCTCTCTCTCTTATTTTATGAATCATGATTCCCCTCTTTTTTCTGCATCCATAGTGCACTATGATAGAAGTTGAATGGCCATATTCATTGTGATATAAAATATAAATTGCCTTTATTTTTGCTCCAATAAATGCTTTAATTCAATTTATGCTCCCTTCTCGAAGTGTATTTAGGAATTAGGCATTATTAAGTTTTTATACTATATTGTTATGTTAAGGGTCCTCAACAGGCTATTTAACCATATATTTTTTAGGGATTAGTTAGTACTGGATAGGAAATGCTGATTTACTCTTTAAGGATTTTATTTAATTCCTCTCTTTTTCTCCTGCACCAATGATCTGTTAACTATTTAAATTCAGATCATTGTTACTAGCCCTTTAATTGGTAATACTGGAAGTTGCTGACAACACCCTTTTATAAATAAAAATATAAATATATATATATATATATATATATATATAATTATAAATATACCTGTACTGGCTACTCCAATCAACATAAATATACCTGTATATATAGATATGTATTTTACCAAAAAAAAAAACATCAGAAAAACATCAGTAATATGTATTGTGAATAAATAGAACATATTCTATGTGAAGAACATTGGAATGTGAAATATAAATATCGCAGTTAGTGTGCGAGCAATAAATAGCGATCCACTTGTACTCTAGCCCTGAGCTACCTTTTTCCCACAAGCAGTGAACATGGGGGGGGGGGCATCCACATTATCTTCTGCCTTATACAGACTACATTCCATAGAAAAAAAAATAAAGACTGATAACATAGGTATCTTGGCATTTTTCTCTTTGTTTACATACATGTTAAGCATGAAAATTTAGGTAGATTTTAAAGGTGAATATTTATTTTCATAAGTGTTTGATTTCCCATTCAAGAACACCAAGGGATGTTGTTTTGTCATATGGTTAAGAAAATACTGCTCCCAAGCCAAAAACAGAGGCATTAGTCTGTACCACTAATTTCCTGGATAATTTTGGCATGACACAATGCTTTTATTAGGGCATTGAATAAATGCTCGGATTTAAAGGGTTACTAGCTTTTAGTTTTTGTATCAGAAACGGACCACAAATTTCATATAATATACATGAATTTAAAAAAACAGATCTACCTTTATTCTCAAACGATGTTGCATAATGGTAGAAAAACAACTTTTATTCTTCTCCGATGACACTGAATCCAGCCCTCAAATATGGGCAGTACATGTTAAAAAGCAATAACCTATCCGATCTTGAGTTTTTTCATATCATTATTACACAATTTCGTTCTATTATATAATATATTTTAATCATCTGAAATGCGCATGCGATATTTCCCTGTGTGGAGTCAAAATTACCCATAGACTAATTAGAGTCACGCTTGCGCATTTGACAGCAGAATATTACACTCAGCCGAGGTATCCAGTGAGTGATGTCTTCAATGACGTTCAGAGAGATTGCGCATGTACATCGCGGCTAAGTGCCGCCATGTTCCAACCTTGGTTGTCAGCCCAGATTGGACAACCTGGAACGGTACTCACGAAGGGATTGGAAAATAATACAATTTTATAAGTACATTGCGGCAAAAATCCAGATATTTAAAAATAGAAGTGGATTACAAATATTTATGTTTCAAACTGTCCCTTTAAGGGTTCCACTTTAGTATTATGAAACATTTTGGTTTTGTTAGCTTTGCCAAAGGGCTAATAAAAGTAGCAGGATTAGAGAATAATCCTATAGTAAAATTCAATTGGACCTAAACATGCTCTTATTTCGTTGGATTGTTTTTTTAAAAAAAAAAAGCACCATGTGAGGAGACTAAAATAACAATCACCTATATTTCAAGTTTTGCGCTAAACAGTGTGCGAAACTAACGCCAAAAAAGTTGTGTTATTTCACTCTCCATAGCGCTGCCATTCAAGTTACTGAAAAGCCTTCTTGTGCGTGAGATATGGTGGCGGAAAAGCTCCGTACCGCACAAAATCCAAGGGCTGATTTGACGTGCTTGTGCACGCTTTCCCCCATAGACATCAATGGGGAGAGAGTGTTAGAAAAAAACTAACACCTGAAGTGTAGAATGACAAATCTCCATAACGCAGCCCCATTAATGGCTATGGGAGAAAAAAAAAGTTACGTTTAAACCTAACACCCTAACATAAACCCCTAGTCTAAACACCCCTAATCTGCCACCCCCGACATCGCCGACACCTAAATAAAGTTATTAACCCCTAATATGCCGCTCCCCAACATTGCTGACACTAATAAAAGCTATTATCCCCTAATCCGCCACTCCCCGACATCGCCACCACTAAATTAAACTATTAACCCCTAAACCTTGAGCCTCCCATATCGCCACTACTAAATAAACCTATTAACCACTAAACTTCCGGCCCCCCACGTCGCCGCTACTAAATAAACCTATTAACCCCTAAACCTCCTGCCCCCCACATCGCCACTACTAAATAAACCTATTAACCTCTAAACCGCCAGCCCCCCACATCGCAAAACACTAAATTAAACTATTAAACCCTAAATTTAACACCCCCCCCTAACTTTAAATTAAAATTACAATATAACTATCTTAAAATAAATAAAAACTTACCTGTGAAATAAAAATAAACCTAACATTAAACTATAAATTAAACTATAATTACTATTCTAATGAAATGAAAAAATACTACCAATCAAAAACCTAGATTACAAATTTAAAAAAACCTAACACTACGCAAAAATCTAAAATTACAAAAGATAATGTGTTAGGTTTAGGGGTTAATATTTTAATTTAGTGTTTTGCGATGTGGGGGTCCGGCGGTCTAGGGGTTAATAGGTTTCGTTTAGTAGTTACGATGTGGGGGGATGGAGGTTTTGGGGTTAATACTTTATATAGTGTTGGTGATGTGGGGGCCAGCAGTTTAGGGGTTAATAAGTTTATTTAGGTGTCGGCGATGTTGGGGAGTGGAAGATTAGGGGTTAATAACTTTAATTCGTTTCGGCAATATCAAGGAGCAGCGGTTTAAGGGTTAATATATTTAAATAGTGTTGGCAATCTGGGTGGGCAGCAGATTAGGGGTTAATAACTTTATTTAATAGTCGCCATGTGGGTGGACGGCAGATTAGGGGTTAATAAGTTTTTAATAGTGTTTGCAATGCGGGAGGGCAGCTGTTTAGGGGTTAATAGGTAGTTTATGGGTGTTAGTGTACTTTGTAAAACTTTAGTTATGAGTTTTGTGAAACATTTTTGTTACACAAAATCCATAACTACTGCTCTCAGATGGCGGTATGGATCATGTCAGTATAGGCTGTAACGCAAGCTTTTTAGCCTGAACGCACAATCTGTAATACCGGTGCTATGAAAATCCCACACAAAAACCTAATTTGTTGTGTGCGGAATGGACATTGCGTTACAGGCTAAAATGCTTGTGGTATACTGTAGCTATACTGACAATACTCGTAATATGCGTTCCTGGCCATTACGGTGGAATGGCCATTTTTTAAGTGTTAAAAGTCGTACCGCAACACTTGTAATCTAGCCTCTTGCTTTTAACAAAAAAACAAACCATGTTTTTAACTGTGTGCAGACTTCATCTAAATCTATGCATAATTTTATATATTAACATTAATCATGTGCAGAAGCATTCAGTGGTTAAAAATCTATAAAGCATCACAAGAAAAAAAGTGTTTATTGGGATAACTAAGTTAATTAGAGATGATGTTCATATCTTTATTCAAGCATGGATAACCTAGTGTGCTGTGTAAATTCTTCAGAAGATATCTTCTGGGTTCAAGTTCAGTTTGTGATGCAATCGTTGTTTTCTCTTACCCTAAACATTCTACAGGATATAGGTAAACATGCAATCTGTTGGATTAACATTTTTATTTCTGTCTGTTCCTGCTCCCCATAGTCTAGAGAACTTTATCTTCAGCTATCTACACAGCAGAAATGTGGTCTACTCCCCATACCTTAGAAAAGCACTACATATTGTTTTCAATGTTACAAATGTTCATTTTAAGTTCCAAGCAAAAGTGGCAAATGTGTAAACTCAGTGTAGCAGAAATGACCCCTGACAATTGTTCTCTTACCACAGTGGTCCTTTGTCTGTCCACGTACAGGAAATTATTATAAAAATGACAAACACCTTACAGCAGTTTGGGCTTGACCCATATAAACCACTCACCACATAAACATATCACATGAGCATGATTAAGTGGGTTCACCACGAAACGTTGCTTTTTATGTAACCTCTAATAAAAGTATTGGAATTCAAGAAATTGGTGCTGGTGTTACTACGAGTGCATAAACATATCACAGAAATAAAACCCCTAATACAAAAGATGCGTTTTGTACAGTTCATCTAAAAGAGTAAGAAACTGCAGCAGGTTTGTAAAAAAAATGTAAGCTTTGTATAAATTTAGTCAAATGTTTTCTCTTGTTCATTTAAATACACAGTGGTGACAACTGGCCAAACACATTGAGGCCTATTTATGAAAGGTCTTGCGGACCTGATTCGACAGTGCGGATCAGGTCCGCAAGACCTCGCTGAATGCGGAGAGCAATACGCTCTCCGTATTCAGCATTGCACCAGCAGCTCACAAGAGCTGCTGGTGCAACGCCGCCCCCTGCTGACTCCCAGCCAATCGGCTGCCAGCAGGGAGGTGTCAATCAACCCGATCGTATTCGATCGGGTAGAATTGCGGCGATTCCTGTCCGCCTCATCAGAGCAGGCGGACAGGGTTATGGAGCAGCGGTCTTTAGACCGCTGCTTCATAACTGGTGTTTCTGGCGAGTCTGAAGACTCCCCAGGAACACGGCCGTTCAAGCTCCATAAATGGGCCTCATTGTCTGGTTTTACAATAGTTACTGCGCATGAATTTATAGAAACCGCTGGAAGGCTGAATATCAAGTATACAGGGTAGTGATGGGCTTTACTATCTGATTGCACTTTACAACTAAATGATATTACCAACTTGCTAATAAAACTGTCCTTTTCTATATATAAATACCACAAAGTCTATTGTCCCCCTCCTTGACCTCTTTCTATACTCCTTTTATTTGCACACAACAATTTTCTTTTTCATTTTCCCAGTTTATTTTATCTTCCATATAACCACATTTTCTGAGGCAGAACTAAGGGAATCAGATAGATTTGCAGTGTACTCTACAAACAGAAAAGGTCTGTCTACCAAATTCAGAGTTCGGAGGTATGGGGATATAATAATAACTCTGTAGTTACCAAAAAAAGGACTAGATTATGAGAGCCGCGCTGTTACGCGTAAACAATAAGGGGTTTATTACAGATGTTTGCGTGCTTTGGAAGAAGCGCGCATATTAAAAGTGAAAAGTAAACACGTTCGCTTAAAGGGACACTGAACCCAGATTTTTTCTTTCATGATTCAAATAGAGCATGCAATTTTAAGCAACTTTCTAATTTACTCCTATTATCAATTTTTCTTCGTTCTTTTGCTATCTTTATTTTAAAAAGAAGGCATCTAGGCTATTTTTGGGTTCAGACCCTGGACAACACTTGTTTATTGGTCGGTTAAATTAATCCACCAATCAGCAAGAACAACCCAGGTTGTTCACCAAAAATGGGCCGGCATCTAAACTTACATTTTTGCATTTCAAATAAAGATACTAAGAACATGCAGAAAATATGATAATAGGAGTAAATTAGAAAGTTGTTTAAAATTACATGCTCTATCTGAATCACGAAAGAAAAAAATTGGGTTCAGTGTCCCTTTAAGCACAATTTAATTCAATGTGTGTCAGGATAGCGTGAGCTCTGGTTAACTGTTACGCTTGAATAAAAAGTGTCACAAAATGCATATAAAATACTCATAATAACATTGTTAAAAAATATTCCAAAAAAATATTGCAAACAAAAGTTATAAGGGCTTAGGTGTTAGAGAAAAAAAAGGCTGCAAAGGGCTTTAAATTAAAGATACATACATATACATGTCTAAAGATATAAAGATGGATATGTATGTGTATATATATATATATATATATATATATATATACAGTGGGTATTGAAAAGAATTACCCCCTTGAAAATAATCACATTTTGTTGCTTTGCAGCCTGAAATAAAGACAGACACAGTTTTTGTTTATCCAGTTGTAATTACTCAGTGCAACTTATAACATCTAAGTGAAAGATAAAACACCAACATGTCAGGCAAAAATAAAGACAATTCAAAAACAGAGACACTGAGTTGGAAAAAGGATCACTGCATTGTGTCAGTATTTTGTTGAACCACCTTTTGCTTTAATTACAGATTTTAGTCTGTTGGAATATGTCTCTACTAACTTTGCACATCTGGGGCGCAATCCAATATAGATTGTAGTTTGCGGCGCAAGCGAGGGAACCTCGACGCTCGTAGTTTCAGCTCGCAACTCGAGCTATCACATATACGGCGCCGTCAGATGCTAAAGTGCCGTAAGTCTGACAAACCAGCGATGTCCAGAAATCTGCGCAAGTACAAATTTCTGGAGTCGCCAGTGACTTACGGCACTTTAGAAACTGCCGGCGCCTACAAAACCTGACTAAATTATTAAATCTCCCGTACTGTCTAAAACGCGTTCCAAGCATAGCCCGACATGTCTAACCCTCTATCCGCTATCTCCCCTCACTCTCCTAATAATAAAAAATGTTGTAACCCCTAAACCGCTACTCCCGGACCCCACTGCCACCAAATAAAGTTATTAACCCCTAAACCGCCGCTCCCGGACCCCACCGCCACCTACATTAAACTTCCCCCTAAAGTGAGCTCCTACCCCGCCGCAACCTACATTAACTACCCCCTAATGTGAGCTCCTACCCTGCCGCCACCTACATAAAACTACCCCCCTAATGTGAGCTTCTACCCCGCCGCCAGCTACATTAAACTACCCCTAATGTGAGCCCCTTACACCGCCGCCAGCTACATTAAACTACCCCCTAATGTGAGCTCCTACCCTGCCGCCAGCTATATTAAAGGGACACTGTACCCAAAAATTTTCTTTTGTGATTCAGATAGAGCATGCAATTTTAAGCAACTTTCTAATTTACTCCTATTATCAAATGTTCTTTATTCTCTTGGTATCTTTATTTGAAATGCAAGAATGTAAGTTTAGATGCCGGCCCATTTTTGGTGAACAACCTAGGTTGTCTTTGCTGATTGGTGGATAAATTCATCCACCAATCAAAAACTGCTGTCCAGAGTGCTGAACCAAGAAAAAAGCTTAGATGCCTTCTTTTTCATATAAAGATAGCAAGAGAACAAAGAAAAATTGATAATAGGAGTAAATTAGAAAGTTGCTTAAAATTGCATGCTCTATCTGATTCACAAAAGAAATTTTTTGGGTACAGTGTCCCTTTAAAATTATTAACCCCTAATCTAATCCCCCTACACCGCCGCCAGTTATATTAAATACATTAACCCCTAATCTAATCCCCCTAAACTAATTACCTCTATTACCAGCCCTTAAAAGGGCCTTTTGCGTGACATTGCCCCTAAGTAACAGCTCTATTGCCAGCCTTAAAAGGGCTTTTTGCGGGGCATGCCCCAAAGAAATCAGCTCTTTTACCAGCCCTTAAAAGTGCTTTTTGTGGGGCATTGTCACAAAGTAATCAGCTCTTTTGCATCTAATCTAAATCCCCCTAGACCGCCGCCACCTATAATAAATGTATTACCCCCTAATCTAATCCCAATACACCGCCGCCACCTATATTAAATACATTAACCCCTAATCTAATCCCCCTACACCGCCACCAGCTATATTAAATGTATTAACCCCTAATCTAATCCCCCTATACCGCCGCCAGCTATATTAAATAGATTAACCCCTAATCTAATCCCCCTACACCGCCGCCACCTATAATAACTATGTTAACCCTAATTATATTAGGGTTAATATAGTTAATATCGTTATTATATTATATATATATATATATATATATATATATATATATATATATATATATATATATATATATAAAGTATAATAACCCTATCTAACTCTAACATCCCTAACTAAATTCTTATTAAAATAAATATAATTAATATTAATATTATTAATTAAAATATTCCTATTTAAATCTAAATACTTACCTATAAAATTAATAATTACATTGTAGCTATTTTAGGGTTTATATTTATTTTACAGTTAACTTGGTATTTATTTTAACTAGGTACAATAGCTATTAAATAGTTAATAACTATTTAATAGCTACCTAGTTAAAATAATTACCAGTTTATCTGTAAAATAAATCCTAACCTAAGTTACAAATACATCTACACTATCAATAAATTAAATAAACTACAAATATCTAAACTAAAATACAATTAAATAAACTAAACTAAATTACAAAAAAAATAAACACTAAATTACAAAAAATAAAAAAAGATTACAAGAATTTTTAGCTAATTACATCTATTCTAAGCCCCCTAATAAAATAACAAAACCCCCAAAATAAAAAAAATTCCCTACCCTAATCTAAATTAAAAAAGTTAACAGCTCTATTACCTTATCAGCCCTTAAAAGGGCTTTTTGCGGGGCATGCCCCAAAGAAATCAGCTCTTTTGCCTGTAAAAAAAAACACAATACCACCCCCCCAACATTACAACCCACCACCCACATACCCCTACTCTAACCCAAACCTCCCTTAAATAAACCTAACACTACCCCCTGAAGATCTCCCTACCTTGTCTTCACCCAGTCGGGCCGAACTCTTCATCCGATCGGGGCGATGTCTTCAATCAAGCGGCAGAGAAGAAGTCTCCCATCCGGGCGATGTCTTCAATCAAGCGGCAAAGAAGAAGTCTTCCATCCGGGCGATGTCTTCAATCAAGCGGCAGAGCAGAAGTCTTCCATCCGGGCTATGTCTTCAATCAAGCGGCATCTTCAATCTTCTTTCTTCGCTCCTCCAACGCGGAACATCCACGACGACTTCCCGACGAATGAGGTTCCTTTAAAAGACGTCATCCAAGATGGCGTCCGTCGAATTCCGAGTGGCTGATAGGATTCTATCAGCCAATCGGAATTAAGGTAGGAAAAATCTGATTGGCTGATTGAATCAGCCAATCAGATTCAAGTTCAATCCGATTGGCTGATTGGTTCTTGATGGTTATAAGGTATAACAGAAATTAAAACCACAGGATAAAAAATGCAAGCAGTTACAAAATAGAGAAACAAATTTCAGCCTATTTGCGCTATCCCTTTAAATGCATGGTATGTAGTACCTTAAGGTTACTGACTGTATCCATTCAATCAAATAATGTTCTGACTGAGTCCAATCCAATTGTGTTCTTTTTTTATATATTCCAAAATGTGAGAAAAGGAGAGAAGGGCGATTGTTGGTTTCCTTAAATGCCAAGGATTTGTTGAATGGCTGTTTCTGTGCTGCCTGTAATCAGCTGGGCAATCCAATCCTCAGCTCCAGTGTAATACCATGAAAGAGAAAAAGACAGAGGCGCACAGGGCCAACTCAAGTGAAATATTTTATTACAAAGGAAACACACACATAAAAACTGACACTTACAAGATTTGTAAGTGCTACAAAGCACATCTGTTGAGCACTGTGTAAGTACAGCTGCTGATCCTCCACACCAGGGTTAGATAGAAATTTTCAGGCACGGTATCCGGAACCCCTGCTCTGATAACCATGGATAGGATTCTAAGACAGCTGGCTAGACGCTTGTTCCTTAATAGCCTAAATCGTTTCCCCCGATCAGCGGCCGGGCTTCTTCATGAGGCAGTGTTAACAACGTATCTGTTCAGAGTTGCGCCTTTGTTGTTTAAAAGAGAGACAGCCAATCATCGTAAGGAGGTGTGTTACTTGGCCAATCCTGTTCATAGGTGTGTCTCATGCTGCTCCACATACACATCTTCTAATTTACTAAGGCATAGTTCATTCTTTATCTGACATTTTTACCTAACATTTTTACATCAAATTGATATAAACCACATAGTTAAAAATATATATGTACAAGGAAATGTTTATAAAAGTAGTTAAAAATAACGGTAGTTAAAAATAACATGCTGAATTGCAATAAAAAGTTTTATATATAAAAAATTTGACGTGATTATTCTTTCTGGTTTGACCGCTACTGAATGCAAATGTTTTGTACTTAAAGTATAATTATATGGATCGCGGTCGAAATTGGAACTAAATCTATGTGATGGTAATTAATCCCTATACTGGTCATGTTTCCCTAAGGTGGTCAATAGAGACTTTTATTGTTACATTAAATTACTACAGAAATTGGATACTTTATTATAATTATTAGGAACTGTGTGCTAGCTACATAGTTAAATAATGGTGATAATAAATAATTTAAACAATTTTTTATATATATAATACAAACTTACTAAAATAATCATATAGAATTTTATATTAAGAAACAATAAATTTGGTATTTAATATTGTGTAGGGACTGTAATCATCATGTTAACTTAGAACTTATGTTATATTTTTATTTCTAAAAACTGGAAATACATTATTCTTATATGATCAAACTAGAAAAGGCCATATACAAGTCAAACCTCTGTTAGATTATAGTTATAATATGGTAATTTGCTTGGATTATAATCTCCCTTATACACTATAGAAATTCATTGTCTATAAAGAACTGGATAGAAAGAATTTAAAAGTATATAATGGTAAGGGATGTTGACTGAGGGGGCATCCTAAATTTCCTAAGTTTTGATATTAGTTAGCTACATGAATGCTGCTACATCAATGTCTATATTGAGGCCTAATGGTTGCAGAGTTTTCAATTTGTAAATCCACTTAGTCTCCAATTTTCTTAAAGCCAATAGCCTATTTGGTTTGGATGGGGGAATGTGGTCTATGATTTGTATTTTAAGAGAGCTGGGGTTATTGCCATGATGTTCTAAAAAATGCTTTGGTACACTATGTTTTACCAGTTTTTCCTTTATATTATAAACATGTTCGTTTAGCCTCCGTCTGGCTTTCCTTTTTGTGCGTCCAACATATAGAAGGTCGCACCCACATTCCAATAGGTATACAATATATGTTGAATCACAATTACTTCTAAAGGTGATATTATGTGTTACAGTTGATTCACTATTATGAAATATGGGTGCCTTATTAATATGTTTGCACATATTGCACCTACATTTACCTCATTTCATAGTCCCTTTCCAGTCCTTAAGCCAGTTGGTTCCCTCACTGGCTTTATTTTGTTCTATTTTTGTTTATATTTTAATTTTGCTGGGTGCTAGTAGATTTCTAAGACTCTTTCCTTTTTTTATATGTAATAGTGGGTTTTGACTCTAAATGTGGTCCTAACACAGGATCAGATCTTAATATAGGCCAATGTTTTTTAAGAATGCCTTCTAGTTTTTTGGAGTCCTCATTAAAAGTTGTTATAAATTTAATAGGATTTTGACTTTATCAATTCTTTATGTGTATTGGTCCCTATGGCATCTTGACTATTATTTTCATTTTATTTTCTTAAGGTATGGTTCCTATTTTTAAGAGTTGCTTTTTGTCTAGCATTTTTAATAATTTCTTGGGTATACCCCTTCTCTAGGAATTTCTTTTCCAAGATATCAGCCTCCATTTCATAGTCTATTTCGTGTGTACAATTTCTTTTTAGCCGTAAAAATTGGTTTACGGGACATTATTTAACCAGCTCTTTTTATGGGCACTATTGGCCTGTATGAAGCTATTTCTATCAGTAAGTTTACGATAGTTTTTAACCGCTATTTTATCTTGCCTATCTTTATAGAGGATTAGATCTAAGAATTATATTTGTTCTTTTGAGCATGAATAAGTGAAAGATAGATTAAAATTGTTGTCATTAATAAAATCCATAAAATTATCGATGTTTTCTCTACTTCCTTTCCATAAAATAATAATATCATCGATATATCTAGCATAGATTAAAATATTCTCTTTAAAAGGATTATTATGCCAGATATATTTGGTTTCAAAAGCATTAACATACATATTTGCATATGATGGGGCAAAAGTAGTCCCCATCGCAGTCCCCCTTGTTTGTCCATAAAATTTGTTTTGGAATAAAAAAATAGTTGTGATACTATCGATTAAAAATTGTATATGGTTTTCTGGAATAGACCAATTAAATAATTAAATGTTTGTGTTCTCTATACCATCGTCATGACGGATACAGGTGTATAGGGAAGCGACGTCACAAGTGAGCCACATCATGTCGTCTTCCCAAACAATACCTTCAAATCTATTTATTACCTCACTAGTATCCTTAAGATATGCCTTAGTAGATTTAACTATTGGCTGTAAATAAAAGTCTACGTACTTAGATTATCTGTGATAGACCCAATTCCCGATATTATCGTCTACCCGGAGGGTTCAGGGGATCTTTATGTATTTTTGGTAGATGATATATATAAGGTGTATTTGGTTGTGTGGTATAGATATATTTATATTCATCTTCATTTAAGATACCAGTACTTTTGGCTATATTAAGTATCTTATTTAATTCTTTATTATATATATCAGATGGATCTTTCAGGAGAATTTTATAGGTTGTACTATCATTTAATAGCCTATATGCTTCTTTGAGGTATTCTTCTCTTTTTTTGTATCTTAAAAATAGGAACCATACCTTAAGAAAAAAAAAATGAAAGAAAATGAAAATAATAGTCAAGATGCCATAGGGACCAATATACATAAAGAATTGATAAAGTCAAAATCTGAAAAACAAAATCCTATCAGATTTATAACAACTTTTAATGAGGGCTCCAAAAAACTAGAAGGCATTCTTAAAAAACATTGGACTATATTAAGATCTGATCCTGTGTTAGGACCACATTTAGAGTCAAAACCCACTATTACATATAAAAAAGGAAAGAGTCTTAGAAATCTACTAGCACCCAGCAAAATTAAAAGAGAAACAAAAATAGAACAAAATAAAGCCAGTGAGGGAACCAACTGGCTTAAGGACTGGAAAGGGACTATGAAATGCGGTAAATCTAGGTGCAATATGTGCAAACATATTAATAAGGCACCCACATTTCATAATAGTGAATCAACTGTAACACATAATATCACCTTTAGAAGTAATTGTGATTCAACATATATTGTATACCTATTGGAATGTGGGTGCGGCCTTCTATATGTTGGGCGCACAAAAAGGAAAGCCAGACGGAGGCTAAACGAACATGTTTATAATATAAAGGAAAAACTGGTAAAACATAGTGTACCAAAGCATTTTTTAGAACATCATGGCAATAACCCCAGCTCTCTTAAAATACAAATCATAGACCACATTCCCCCATCCAAACCAAATAGGCTATTGGCATTAAGAAAATTGGAGACTAAGTGGATTTACAAATTGAAAACTCTGCAACCATTAGGCCTCAATATAGACATTGATGTAGCAGCATTCATGTAGCTAACTAATATCAAAACTTTAGAATGCCCCCTCAGTCAACATCCCTTACCATTATATACTTTTAAATTCTTTTTATCCAGTTCTTTATAGACAATGAATTTCTATAGTGTATAAGGGAGATTATAATCCAAG
The DNA here is from genome assembly GCF_027579735.1 of Bombina bombina. NCBI lineage: Eukaryota > Metazoa > Chordata > Amphibia > Anura > Bombinatoridae > Bombina > Bombina bombina. Next base: position 264,057,110 of record NC_069500.1, on the reverse strand, counting down.
CAAATTACCGTATGTATAACTATAATCTAACAGAGGTTTGACTTGTATATAGCCTTTTCTAGTTTGATCATATAAGAATAGACTATTAGTACCATATATACTTATATTTCCATTTTAATAAATTTTTCCTAACAAGTTTTTTAAGTGTATAAATTTTTAGATATTTCATCAATTTCTTATAATGTATTTCCAGTTTTTCGAAATAAAAATTTAACATAAGTTCTAAATTAACATAATGATTACAGTCCCTACACAATATTAAATACCAAATTTATTGTTTCTTAATATAAAATTCTATATGATTATTTTAGTAAGTTTATATTATATATATATAATAAATTGTTTAAATTATTTATTATCACCATTATTTAACTATGTAGCTAGCACACAGTTCCTAATAATTATAATAAAGTATCCAATTTCTGTAGTAATTTAATTTAACAATAAAAGTCTCCATTGACCACCTTAGGGAAACATGACCAGTATAGGGATTAATTACCATCACTTAGATTTAGTTCCAATTTTGACCGCGATCCATATAATTATACTTTAAGTACAAAACATTTGCATTCAGTAGCGGTCAAGCCAGAAAGAATAATCACGTCAAATTTTTTATATATAAAACTTTTTATTGCAATTCAGCATGTTATTTTTAACTACCGTTATTTTTAACTACTTTTATAAACATTTCCTTGTACATATATATTTTTAACTATGTGGTTTATATCAATTTGATGTAAAAATGTCAGGTAAAAATGTCAGATAAAGAACGAACTATGCCTTAGTAAATTAGAAGATGTGTATGTGGAGCAGCATGAGACACACCTATTAACAGGATTGGCCAAGTAACACACCTCCTTACGATGATTGGCTGTCTCTTTTAGAACAACAAAGGCGCAACTCCGAACACATACGTTGTTAACACTGCCTCATGAAGAAGCCCGGCCGCTGATCGGGGGAAACGCGTTAGGCTATTAAGGAACAAGCGTCTGGCCAGCTGTCTTAGAAACCTATCCACGGTCATCAGAGCAGGGGTTCCGGATACCGTGCCTGAAAATTTCTATCTAACAGTGGTGTGGAGGATCAGCAGCTGTACTTACTTATTTAATAGCTATTGTACCTAGTTAAAATAAATACCAAGTTACCTGTAAAATAAATATAAACCCTAAAATAGCTACAATGTAATTATTAATTACATTGTAGCTATCTTAGGGTTTATTTTATAGGTAAGTATTTAGATTTAAATAGGAATATTTTAATTAATAATATTAATATTAATTAGATTTATTTGAATAAGAATTTAGTTAAGGATTTTAGAGTTAGATAGGGTTATTATTCTTAATATATATATATAATATAATAACTATATTAACTATATTAACCCTAATATAATTAGGGTTAATATAGTTAATATATATAATATAATAACTATATTAACTATATTAACCCTAATATAATTAGGGTTAATATAGGTAATATATATAATATAATAACTATATTAACCCTAATATAATTAGGGTTAATATAGCTGGCGGCGGTATAGGGGGATTAGATTAGGGGTTAATACATTTAATATAGCTGGCGGCGGTGTAGGGCGATTAGATTAGGAGTTAATCTACTTAATATAGGTGGCGGCGGTGTAGGCGGATTAGATTAGGGGTAATACATTTATTATAGGTGGCGGCGGTGTAGGGGGATTTAGATTAGATGCAAAAGAGCTGATTACTTTGTGACAATGCACCGCAAAAAGCCCTTTTAAGGGCTGGTAAAAGAGCTGATTTCTTTGGGGCATGCCGCGCAAAAAGCCCTTTTAAGGGCTGGCAATAGAGCTGTTACTTAGGGGCAATGTCACGCAAAAGGCCCTTTTAAGGGCTGGTAATAGAGGTGATTACTTTAGGGGCATTAGATTAGGGGTTAATGTATTTAATATAGCTGGCGGCAGTGTAGGGGGATTAGATTAGGGGTTAATACATTTAATATAGCTGGTGGCAGAGTAGGGGGATTAGATTAGGGGTTAATACATTTAATATAGCTGGCGGCGGGGTAGGGGGATTAGATTAGGGGTTAATAATTTTAATATAGCTGGCGGCGGGGTAGGAGCTCACATTAGGGGGTAGTTTAATGTAGCTGGCGGCGGTGTAAGGGGCTCACATTAGGGGGTAGTTTAATGTAGCTGGCGGCGGTGTAAGGGGCTCACATTAGGGGGTAGTTTAATGTTGCTGGCAGCGCGGTAGGAGCTCACATTAGGGGGTATGTAATGTAGCTGGCGACGGTATAGGGGGATCACATTAGGGGGTTATACTTTTAATGTAAGTGGCGGCGGGGTCCGGGAGCGGTGGTTTAGGGGTTAAATACTTTATTAGGGATTGCGACGAGGGATCGCGGTTGACAGGTAGATAGACATTGCGCTTGCGTTAGGTGTTAGGTTTTATTTAGCAATTCGCGGTTGACAGGTAGATAGACATTGCGCATGCGTTAGATGTTAGGTTTTATTTTGCAGATAGTTTAGGGAGTTACAGGGCTCCAATAGACAGTGTAAGGCTTGCTACGCCTGCAATTTGTGGCGAGGTTAAAATGGAGTAAGATTTCTCCATTTTCGCCAAGTCCTTATGCTGTATATTGGATACCAAACTGCGCGGGTTTGGTATACCTGTCTATGGCCCAAAAAACTACGGGCGAAGGCAGAAATATACGAGCGTAACTTCTAGGTTACGCCGTATATAGGATACCAAACCAATATTTCACCTTTCAATATTTTTCCCCTAAGGGAAAATGTTTTTTTTTTTTTTAAATAGATATTCCTATATATGGGGCCTATTTATCAAAGCGTCAACTGAAAATACACTTGAATTTTGTGTCGTATTTGTCACGAGATTGACAAATGTTGAAATTTGTTACGTAAAATAAGATCCCAAGATCTTAATCCGACGCAGATCAATGCGAGTTTAAAACCGTGGTTTTCGAGTGGAATCGTATTCATTCACCCTCCTAATCGACACTATTTGAAGCTCTCATGAAGTTATCAAAAATTCTACATTTACGCTCGAATCTTTTCTGACTCAGTGTACCTAGTTTTCAATCCACCACCCCTGAGGTCGCGGATGCCATAGAAGTCAATGGGAGTCTGAAAACACAGAAAGCTTATGTTCGATGCTGCAAGAGAATGAAGCATATGACATAATAAAAGTAAATTAGAAACTTTTTTAAATTTGTATACTCTTTCTAAATCAAACAATATTATTGCTCCACATTTGGTGCACTAGTAGATATAGGGATAAAAATGAAAAATACATTACTACTGATGGATTATGTTACAAATTTGTCTCTCATTACAAAGCAAGGGGACAATATTATTTCTACAAATTTGGTGCAAAGTTTTGCCCCAAACTTGTTGCACTAATAGATATAGAGATAAAAATGAAATAAATACACAACATAATATAGCTAACTTCCTTTTTATTTGTTGGAAAAATCTATGTGCACCATGTTTGAACCATGTAATACAAGTCCCACTCTCCACTTCGCTCCATATTTGACTCAACACTTTTCGTACCAAATATGACGCAAACTCCTAAACAGCCCACATACTAGTGAATTTTTCCACCACTTTTTACTGGAATATGCATAATGACATGATTTATGACATCAGCCAATCTGATTCAAATACACATTATAAATTATCACTAGCGAGTCAATTTGCTCGATACTTGTGTCAATGATCACTCATCAGAACTTGTGCCATTTGTTACGTTGTGTATTGTTACATTGTGTATTATACGTTGGAAGTATGTATATGTGAAATTAGTATTAAAGATAAACATTGATGCTGACATTAGGACACACAGTGTAATATTTTAGACAAGGATTTTAAATTTTGAATTGATGTTTGATTCAATATAGTCTTAAACTGATAGCTCAAAGGGATAGCCCACCTAACGTTAAAATGTCATGATTCAGATACAGCAGAAATTAAAATCGCCTCTTTACTGGCATGCTATTTTCAGTGTATTTCTTCCTTCTCTTGAATTTCTTTTTCAGTAAGAAATGTCATCTTATATGCCAGCCCATTTTATAACACCTGTGTAGGGGTGGTTTATTAAAATAGATTGCAATCAGGAGGGGTTACACAGGTGCAGAGAGAAACCTAGCCCAGCTCTTAAAGGAACAGGAAACCCCAAAATATCCTTTCATGATTTGGCTAGAACATACAATTTTAAAAAACTTTCAAATTTACTTCTATTATCAAATTTGCTTCTTTCTTTTGTTATCCTTTGCTGAAGGACCAGCATTGCACTACTGGCAGCTAGCTGAACACATCTATTTAGCCAATCACAAGAGACAAATGTGTGCAGGCACCAATTAGCAGCTAGCTCCCACTAGTGCAGGATATGTGTGTAATTATTTTCTAACAAGGGATACCAAGAGAACAAAGCACATTTGAAAATAGAAGTGAATTTTAAAGTGTTTTAAAATGACATGGTCTATCTAAATCATGGAGCTTAAATTATTACTTTCCTAATCCTTTAAAATATCCATTGATTGCAAATAAATACATATTATACTCTGATTACATGTTATATTCGCAATTATTCCTGCTAAGAATAATAATACATTTACAATATATACATACAGTGGTATAAATAAACACAGATATATGACAGACAACATTGTTTAGAACAAAAAAGGAACGTAGGGACTTGTTAATATGTTTGCAAAAGATTTCTGACATAACACACACAAATATATATATATATAAAACAAATCAATATAAAAATAACTTTCTATGAGATATTGTTTGTTGAGGTATAAATCAGTCTATTGCTTGGACATTAACAGATGAAAAATAAAAGATTAGCTTTAAAGAAATGTGCTTGTTCATGGGCAGTAATGAAATGGTATAAATAAAGTTGGGAAAAACCTGAATAACCGCGACGTTGATGACTGTTAGTTAACACCAGTCCGATGCTCTTTGCACCATACTTGACGCATATGTTTTTGACGGCTTTTTTGATAAATAAGGGGATAGGACTCAGATCTGCGGCAGCAATGTCTCACAAGCATATTGACGCTGGCGAATGCAACATGGTTGACGCTTTGATAAATAGGCCCCTATATCTGTACATATCTATACCTATATAAAATCGACTATATAAATATAGGTATAGAAAAAATTCAGATGTATGTAGAAATATGTATTTATGAATAAATTGAACACATTCTTCTATATGAAGAACATTGAAATGTGAAATATTAAAATTTCATATCGGGTTAGCGCGCTTTGATTAAACACACTTTGGGGCCTATTTATTAAAGGTCTTGTGGACCTGATCCGACAGTGCGGATCAGGTCTGCAAGATCTCGCTGAATGCGGAGAGCAATACGCTCTCCACATTTAACATTGCACCAGCATCTCACAAGAGATGCTAATGCATCTCACCCCTGAACAATTGGGACTCTATCCCTGTATATTACGACAAATTGGGTTTTTGTGATGAATTATACTCTGAAGAGCTGTGCAACTTGTGGGTGTGGAACCCTCCCATATGCTGATTATATTTCACTAGTTATAAGTGTAGCAGCTTTGTGAATGTTTGTACAGCCTGATGAAACCGTGCTGTGACACGGAGAAACGCGTTGCTGATGTTTTTAAATTTTTAATACATTTTTAACATTTGTGACTTTGCTGCTACACCATTATCTTTCATCTGTCTGATTTACAACATTGTTGATAACTCTGTGGCATCCATACATCTGTCATTGTGCCCAGGAGAGTATTGGCTTCCTTTTCTGACCGGTGTGTAAGACACACTGTGGGAACTACCCTTTATTCCTGGATTCTCTCTGGTGGGACAAGGATCTTTCCAGTTCCAGTTGCCTAGGAGTCTGTCGGGTGACTCTTTGGTCTCGGCTTGCCTACACTGCACATTGGTGCATTCCATCACGTTAGTAGGTTTTCCCTTACTCTTATGTCCTATTCCCTGCTGGTCTGATCTGCACTATGTGGCGCCCTCTACTTTTTGTATTTTAGATGTTTCGATCCTGTATTGTGGCGTGACACACCAGAGGTGCTGCCTGAGGATTTTGGAATTCTCTCTTTTTGATAAATCTCTCCACCAGGACTTTTTATACATTTTTATACATTTTTATATTTTATTCCATTTATTCCACTCATCATTTGTTTATTGTGCAACATATGTGTCATGTATTGTATTCTCTGCACATTTTTGCAATACTTGTGATATCATTACTGTATACTGATATCTAGCACCTTTTGAGGTATTGGTCACTATATTAAGCCTAGTGATATTATTATACTGGTTATTGTATTAAGATTATTTTATTTCATATATTTTTTTAGCATATTAGATCTACTACTAGACAGGCTACATAACCAGCCAAGATACATCATTTTATTTATTTATATCACATTTGTTAAAGGTATATCATTTTAATTATTTTTATGTCACTTGTTTATTATTGTATTCATTATTTATCTTACAATTGCTCACCTTTGGCGCCTCTTATAGATACTGGTCAGGCATTTTTTGGTCTTGCCTGCCGTGTATCTGTGTATCTCTATAAATAAGTAAGTCTATGTGCTAAAAAGTTAGACCGGGACCTCCCAGAATCCCAACTAGCTGTACATCTGTCTGACAGGATACTTAAATATATGTTATACCATGCAGTACGGATTAAAGCAGCAGAAAGGCTTCAGTTTAATTCTAAGTTCTAAAATTGCAAAGGTTGGACAAGCAGCTCATCAGATAATAAAACTATAGTAAAAGATTAAAGGGACATTGTCCGACAGACATCGCTGAATGTCGGATCATGTCTGCTTAAGACCGCTGCTTCTTAACTGCTGTTTCCGGCAAGCCTAAAGGCTCCCGTGGAAACAGATCTATTAGGCACCATACAGTGCTTAATAATTCGTCTCCATAGTATTGTTTGCAGCAATTTCCCACCTTGCTATTCAGGCTATAGTTTTGGCAGAATGTACTCCTGCATGTGCACTGTAGGGGGCAGAGTCACATGACACCTGACTAAAGCAGTGCACAGTATAATGCTGAAGCTTTCACAAAGCATGTGACATTGGCAATAAACACAAGCAGTACCTGCTGTCCCGCCTCAACCCCCCTTACTTGCTTAAGTAATTATCCTCATATGCACACTTTGTTACATGATACCAAAAGGTTTGGAGTAGGACGCTGATGGGGGGGTGGAGCAGGCTACACTTGGCAACACTAATTTTTGGAAATTTTATTACAATAATTATAAGCTTTTATTTACACTTTTTCACACACTGTTTTATCTCAGTTGACCCTTTAATAATAAGCACATAACTCAAAATGTTTTATGGCACCTTAAGAACATGTAACACTTCAGGTTTCTGCTAGCTGGATGTACAAGGAGGCTGGGAAGGTGCCCTTTAATTGTGAGTTACATTTTATCTGTGTGAAAGTAACTGTTACTTATACAGGATTACGCTCTGTGGTGCCTCTGTTTCTGTTTCATTTCTTAGAAGACTTTCTCTAAGAGGCTTTTATGACATTTGTCCAGGGAGCCACCTAAATATTCATCCTGTGCTTCAATTATCAACAGACTGGTTGGCAGATTTGGACTAGTTTTCCTATGGTGACTTGTGCTATTCTGATTTATGTGGACTGGCATATATAATTTGGTCTACATATATAGTCTAGATAATTTTTTTATCATTGGCATAGATTGCTACCATACACCTAGATTACGAGTTTTGAGCGTTATAGGGAAAGTAAAGAATGCCACAAAAGTGGTTATTTAATTCCCTATAGAGCTGCAATTACAAGTTTTGAAAAACACGGCTTGCGCATGTGATATGGAGATTTTGAGCTCCATTCCGCACACAATACAAGCGCTGTGTTTGATGTGCTCGTGCCCACTTCCCCCATAGACATCAATGGGGAGACCAGGCAAAAAAAAAGTCTAACACCTGCAATCACGGAAACAAAAGCTCTGTAACGCAGCCCCATTGATGTCTATAGGGGAAAAAAAATACACCCTAACATAAAACCAGAGTCTAAACACCCCTAATCTACTGCCCCCAACATCACCAACGCCTGCCTACAATTATTAACCCCTAATCTGCTGCAAACGATATCGCCGCCACCTAAATAAAATTATTAACCCCTAATAATTCGAATTAGCCTATAGAATGAAAGCTGCTTAAATCCTATTGGCTGATTTGAATAGCCAATAGGATTTTAGCAGCCCTAATTCCTATTGGCTGATATAAATTGTTCAGCCAATAGGAATGCGAGGGATGCCATCTTGGATTGCGTACCTTGCATTGAAGATTCAATGTACAGCGGCGACCGTATGAAGAGGATGCTCCGCCCTGGATGTCTTCAGGATGGACCCGCTCCGTGCCTCCGAAATCAAGATAGAAGATGCCATCTGGATGAAGATTGAAGAGGCCTTCTGGATGAAGACTTCTTGCCGTCTGGATCAGGAATTCAACTCTGGGATGAAGATTGTTCAAGCGGGACTTCAAAAACTGTAAGTGGATTGTCAGGGGGTTAGTGTTAGGCTTTTTAAAGGGTTTTTTGGGTGTTTTTTTTTTAGTTTAGGGTCTGGGCAGTAAAAGAGCTAAATGCCCTTTTAAGGGCAATGCCCATACAAATGCCCTTTTCAGGGCAATGGGTAGCATAGGTTTTTTTAGAATTAAGTTTTTTATTTTGGGGGGTTGGTTGGGTGGTGGGTTTTACTGTTGGGAGGCAAACAAGTTAGAGCCACAGTGTGCGACTGTGCAAAACTGGAACCGGAACCAGTAAAGGAAATCCAATCAGAGGCAACAGAAAACAGAGTGCCGTAGCAACGGGAGATCAACCCGATATAAGACAAATGGAGCAAAGAGGATGCAGACACTACTCGGTGTAGGTATAAAAGCAAAAAAAGGCTTTATTGTGCTTTTCCATAAAAATACAAAAAGAAGCAGACAATACAAAAACGAATACCTTCAAGTGCAAGGCAGCCACACAGACTAACAAGAGAGACTTGTTGCGCACCCCCTAGTGGAGCTTAATCTTAGGCTAACATAGAAGGAAACTGGTATCCCTTATATAGGGATTTGCTAACCCTGTCCTACATAAACAATTGATTTAAAAACAACAAAAAAATGTAAATGCAATTTTCTTTCAATGGGTCACTAATAAACATATGAAGAATATGTAATATGCATGATCGATTACATAACATTGTGCAATAAAATACCTATAAATTTCTTACCCCTATTTTACTTTGACAGTCTCATATAAACACATCCCAATTATTGGACAGTACTATGATTGTTATGTACATGCTAATGCAAAGTAATCAATTCCTACTGTAATGAACAAATAAATGAATGAAGCTATAACCAAGCACTATGATACTTCAGATCCTCACTCAAAAAAGAGGAGGTATTAGGCTTTAATCATCAATAAAATAGCTTATGTCACATTCTTTGTTCATACCTATAGGAATGCGTGAATTTAATTTTAGTATCCAATATAATTCTTTTTTATCTAGAATTTTTTTGTTTGTTACCACCTCTCACTGGTACTATTGCTTTATCTCTGTATGGACATGTCAGCTATGTGTGTAAAATGAAAGTTGCTAAAGTGATTCGCTACTGCTGAATCCTTAGAATAGTTTTTCACATCTCTGACATGTTTACCAAATCTAGTTCTGGCTTCACGTGTGGTCTTACCAACACATTGGATGTGAGCAAATAAATCGATACTCTGTACCATCCTAAATATGATCCTGAAACCCCTATGAATATACTACTACAAAAACCTAAAAAGGATAAATACATATTTTACCCTATTCAGTTTAGGGGTTCCATGATAAATGCATATCAGAGAGCTGTTGAAGAGGATATACTTAAATTAGAGAGAGAAACCTTTGGTATCGGGAGTGCTGCCACCCCTAATTTAAACCACAAAGAGCGTGTGGTACTCAAATCTCTACAAGAGAATAAGGAAATTGTCATAAGAAATTCAGATAAGGGTGGCAGCATTGTCGTGATGAATAGGGACTTCTACTTTCAGGAGGGTCATAGGCAACTCTCAGATGTGACTTTATACCGACAACTACCTAATAATCCCACTTTCATTTTTAAAAGGGACATGGTTAAATTAATTGAGGATGGTATTTTACTTGGGGTATTTACTACTAAAGACCGGGATATATTGATCCCTGATCACCCAATAACTCCTATATTTCACCATGTCCCAAAAGTCCACAAAAGTACAACCTGTCCACCTGGTAAGCCCATTGTGGCAGGTATTGGTTCACTACTAGAACCATTAGGCGAATGGATGGATACAGTCCTCCAACCAATTGCCAAAACACAATTGAGTTATTTACAGGACAACCCTCATTTATTAGCCACCTTGGACACTATCAGTTGGCAGGAAAACTTTTGTTGGATTACAGCAGATTTAGCCTCTCTTTATACCAGCATACCACAGCATCTAGGTATTAAGGCTGTTGATTTCTTTTTAGAGAAAGATTACAATTTTTGTGATTCTACAAAGCTATATATAGGGGATGTCTTGAGGTTTCTGCTGTCTCACAATTTTTTCTTATTTGACAGACAGTACTACTTGCAAGTCAGGGGTACTGCGATGGGGCCAAAATTTGCCCCTGCATTTGCTAACATCTTTGTAGCTTGGTGGGAGCTAATATACGTTTACTCCCACCAAAACTCCTGGCAGGACAGGATAGTGCTCTTCGTCAGGTATATTGATGACCTCTTACTTGTGGTACGTGATTGTAATGACCAATTACTGACATACTTGGGTTCTAATGAACTGGGACTTAACGTTTTAGATCTTACACTGTCTATATCTGACAATCAGATTGTTACAAGAACATATAGAAAGCCAATGGCTGGTAATACCATCCTGCATGCTTCCTCTCAGCATCTGGGGCATTTGATCAAGGCCATTCCTAGAGGCCAGTTCATATGACTTTGAAGAAATACAAAGTCAGATGAGGTTTATGATTTACAGTCCCAAGAACTTGAGAATAGGCTTATTGTGAGAGGCTATGATCAGTACTCATTGGAAAAGTGTAGAAAGGAGGTCAAAAACATGAACTGTAGACTGAATAGACAAGATTGTAGAACTGTGGGTAATTTTAGTTTTCACTACAGAATACACTAAACAGTATACTAATATAGTGAAGATACTCAAAAAATATCTTCACCTACTATCAAGAGATACAGTCCTTAAACCGCTTATTGGAAATTGTAGATTTGTGTCTAGAAAACCTAGACATTATCCAGATCATTTTCCCCTAGTTTGGTTGAATCTAAAAACAATCCAAGGTTCTCTAATTGGCTAAATAAGAAAGGTAACTTTAAGTGCGGCAGCAGAAACTGCAATGCTTGCTTCAGTATCAAGATTGGTGATCACTTTGTACCAACTATGATAATACATCATTCCCAATTGACCACTATGCAAATTGCAAAACTACATATGTGATTTATTTGCTCACATGCAATCTCTGTAGAAGCCAATATGTTGGTAAGACCACACGTGAAGCCAGAACTAGATTTGGTGAACATGTCAGAGATGTGAAAAACTATTATAAGGATTCAGCAGTAGCAAATCACTTTAACAACTTTCACATTACACACATAGATGACATGTCCATACAGATCAAAGATAAAGCAATAGTCCCAGTGAGAGGTGGTAACAAACACAAAATTCTAGATAAAAAAGAATTATATTGGATACTAAAATTAAATTCACACATTTTTATAGGTATGAACAAAAGAATGTGACATAAGCTATTTTATTGATGATTAAAGCCTAATCCCTCATCTTTTTGAGTGAGTATCTGAAATATCATAGTGCTTGGTTATAGCTTCATTTATTTATTTATTTGTTCATTCCAGTAGGAATTGATTACTTTGCATTAGCATGTACATAACAATCATAGTACTGTCCAATAATTGGGATGTGTTTATATGAGAATGTCAAAGTAAAATAGGGGGAAGAAATGTATAGGTATTTTATTGCACAATGTTATGTAATCAATCACGCATATTAAAGATTCTTCATATGTTTATTAGTGACCCATTTAAAGAAAATCGTATTAACATTTTGTTGTTGTTTTTAAATAAATTGTTTATGTAGGAAAGGGTTAACAAATCCCTACATAACCCTACATAAGGGATACCAGTTTCCTTCTATGTTAGCTTAAGATTAAGCGCCACTAGGTGGCGTGAAACGCGTCAGGCCGTCTGTCCCTCTTGTTAGTCTGTGTGTCTGTCTTGCACTTGAAGGTATTCATTTTTTTGTATTGTCTGCTTCTTTTTGTATATTATGGAAAAGCGCAATAAAGCCTTTTTTTGCTTTTATACCTACACCGAGTATTGCCTGCATCCTCTTTGCACCAGTTTACTGTTGGGGGGGTCTTTGTGGGGGGGTTTTTACAGGTAAAAGAGCTGATATTTTTACTGTAGGCTAGGTTTTTTATTATTTTGGGTGGGCTTTTTTATTTTCGTAGGGCTATTAGATTAGGTGTAATTCTTTTTTATTTTGGATAATTTTGTTTGTTATTTTCTGTAATTTAGTGTTTGTTATTTTTCGTAACTTAGTATTTTTTTATTTTTTGTAATTAGATACTTTGTAATTTTTAGAGTAGTGTTAGGATTTTTTTAATGTGTAGTTTAGTTTAATTTAATTGGTAGTTAGTTTAACTTTAATTATTATATTAGTTTAATTGTTAGTTTAAACTTAGATTTTTTTAATATGACAGGTAAGTTTTAATTTAATTTAAGCTAGGGAAATTGCAATTGTAATATAACGTTAGGGGGGCATTAGGTTTAGGGGTTACTAGTTTAAATTAGTTTATTGCGATGTGGGGGGCTTTCGGTTTAGGGGTTAATAGTTTAGTTTAGTATATTTTGTTGTGGGGGGGCTTGCGGTTTAGGGGTTAATAGGTTTATTAAAGTGGCGGTGGTGTAGGGCTTAATAACTTTAGTATAGTGGGGGCGATGTGGGCGGACAGCAGATTAGGGGTTAATAACTCAATTTAAATAGCGTTTGCAATACGGGAGGGCTGTGGTTTAGGGGTTAATAACTTTAGTATAGTGGTGAGGATGTCAGGGAGCGGCGGAATAGGAGTTAATAAAAAAATTTAAGTGCGGCGATATCGGGAGTGGCAGATTAGGGGTTAAAAGCTTTATAAAAGTGTTTGCGATGCGGGAGGGCTGCGGTTTAGGAGTTAATAGGTAGTTTATGGGTGTTAGTGTACTTTGTAACAGTTTAGTTATGAGTTTTATGTTACAGCTTTGTAGCGTAAAACTCCTAACTACTGACTTTAATTGGCGTTACGGATCTTGTCATTTTAGGCTGTAACGCTCGTTTTTTAGCCTCACCGCAAAACTCGTAATGGCAGCGCTATGGGAATCCCATTAAAAAATGTCATTTTTAGGAGTGCGGTAATGACGTTGCGGTACAGGCTAAAAAGTGTGCGGTACACCTATACCGACAAGACTTGTAATGGCTGCATTAGGGAAAATGATGCGTTATGGGCCACAACGCTGCTATTTGACTCATAACGCAAAACTCATAATCTAGGTGATAGTTATTCCCGTTAGGTATATTGTGATTACTATAATAATGTAACTTAATTTTTTCTAATAATTTTCTGGGGAGGTATGAGGTTGTGTACTCATAACGATTTTGTTTTTTCTTTTCTAAAGGTAAATGTCTTTTTAATTTAAAACAGGATCTTTAATGGTGTGTCTTATATTATTGGGTACATCTTCCATCAAGTGCATTCTCTAAAAGGGATATTCTATTTTAGGATAAGTAATGGTTTCTGTACGTGAGAAAATGATAGTCACACAGCATCTGATTCATCACAACATAAGAGAAGTTAATTTGTCAATATGATACAGCGATGGCAGGTGAAAATAAGTTGCAGATAGTGTCTGCAGTAAAGAAACATTGTAGGTAAAAATAGCATAAAAAGATTCAAGTTGTGGTGAACATAGAATCTTATTTAAAAAAAAAAAAAAATCTGATATCCTAGACTACGAAATATATAAACCTGTGCGGCTCCTGTATATAGTAAGCCACATACTGCATATAAAAACAGAAAACAGAAGAAGTCTGATTACTAATTTAAAAGCACTGCATATACTAAAATTAACAGGGTTACAAGCCATGGTTAGATGCGTTCATTTTTTTGTTTACTGTCACTTGTCAGGTCTGAAAAATGCATAAAATAAGTGTTTAATTAACTATCTTGTTTTGGGGTATTCTTTGCATGTCTCATTGACAGCAGACTGATGCAGGATACTATGCATCAGTGATTATGTATAAAATTATTTACGCATCTATATATAGAGGAAAGCCCCAGATCGACCAAAATCTCAATCCAATAAACCTCGTCCCATTACAATAGTAATACCATGCACTAACAACAGTTGGCTAAAATGCAAGTCTGTCAAAAGAACTGAAATAAGGGGGCAGTTTGCAGAGGCATAGATACAAGGTAATTACAGAGGTAAAAAGTGTATTAATATAACTGTGTTGGTTATGCAAAACTAGGAAATGGGTGATTAAGAGATTATCTATCTTTTAAAACAATAACAATTCTGGTGTAGACTGTCCCTTTAAGTGTCTATTGCATCCTGGATTTCTCTTACCTCAACATTCCAAGGTAAATCCTAACAATACAGTGAGACAAGGCATTTCAATATTTATTCAGAGCTGAGATGGTAAACCTCTCTAAATAGGTGAGTTGTGAAAGAGAGCTTGAAACTGTACACGATTGAAGAGAATTTGATGAAGTGGGGTAGGAATAATAGGAATGGAGAGGTTGGGTTAAGGAGTATTTGGAGATTAATGAGGAAATATAGCTGGAAATGAGATTACTGAGCTGTTTGTAGGGTAGGGTTAATATTTTTGAACTGTATTCTAAAGTATATGGGGAGCCAGTGTAGGGACTGGCAGAGGGGGCAAGAGATGAAGCTTGGTAACTTAGCTGGGTGAGTCTAGCTGAAGCATTGGAGGGGCAGAGGTGGCATTTGGGAAGGACATTTAGGAGTAGGTTGCAGCAGTAAATACCTAACAAACAGCAAAATTACAAGTTTTGCGGTATGGCTAACCCAATGAAAAATTGGCCATTGCGTGCGCTAGCGTTATAGCTTATACCACCATGATCCATTCTGCTATCTGAGACCAGTAGTTCACAAAACTCATAACTAAAATGTTACAAAGTACACTAACACCCATAAACTACCTATTAACCCCTAAACCTCCATCCTCCTGCATCGCAAATACTATAATAAACCAATTAACCTCTAAACCACCAGCCCCCCACATCGCTACTACTATAATAAACATAGTAACCCCTAAACCACCACCCCCCACATTACTATTACTGTAATAAATCTATTAACCCCTAAACCACCAGCCCCCCACATTGCTACTAATAAAATAAACCTATTAACCCCTAAACCACCATCCCCCACAACGCAATAAACCTAATTAATCTATTAACCCCTAAACCGTCATCCCTCCACAACGTAAATAACTAATTTAATCACTAAGCCCCCTAACATAAAACCCTCTAAACTAACCAAATTATTAAAAATTAAAAAAGTAAACCTAATCTAATACCCCTATAAAAGTAAAGAAGTCCCCCAAAATAAAAGCACCCCCTAATCTAAGACTAAGATACCAATAGCCCTTAAAATGGCCTTTTGTGGGGCATTGCCCTAAATTTAACAACTCTTTTACCTCAAAAATATAAATTAACCCCCAACAGTAAATCCACCAAACCTGCCCCAAAAAAACCTAAAACTAAAAAAACCTAAACTACCCATCGCCCCTAAAGGTGCATTTGTATGGGCATTGCCCTTAAAGAGGCAATCAGCTCTTTTGCAGCCCATTAAAATAAAAAAAGATCCTAATCTAAAAAAAACACCCCAAAAAAAAAAAAATGCTTAAGTATAAGCCCAGAATAGGTACTCATCATTCCTGAAGTCCGGCAGTGAAGGTCTTCTTGTAGGCAGCGACATCTTCATCCAGCGCAGGGACCTCTTCTATCTTCATCCAATGCGATGGTGGAGCGGAGGTGGCCATTGAACAAGACTGGCAGCCGCAGAACCATCCAATGTGGAGGATCCTCTTCATGCTATCGATGTTGCACACTGAAGCATGAATGCAAGGTACCTATTTTATATTTGGGGCACCTTGCATTCCTATTGGCAGAAAAATTCAAATCAGCCAATAGGATGAGTGCTACTAAATTCCTATTGGCTGATTTGAACAGCCAATAGGATTTCAGTAGCTCTCATCCTATTGGCTGATCTTCAGTGTGCGGCGGTGATGGCATGAAGAGGATCCTCTACACTGGATATCTCCGGGGCTGGCGTTCTTGCTTTGCGGCCACCTCCGTTCTGCGCCACCTTCGCCTTGGATGAAGATAGAAGAGGTCCCCGCGCTGGATGAAGATGTCGCCACCTGGAAGAAGACCTTCAGCGCCTGGAAGAAGACCTCTGCCGGACTGCCAGGAATGGTGAGTACCTATTTGGGGTTAGATTTAGGCTTTTTTTGGGGGGGGGGATTTTTTTTTTTTTTTATATATTAGGGATATTTTTTTAGTGTTAGGTTTTTTATTTTGTGGGGTTTTGTTGGGTGGGGGGATTTTACTGTTAGGGGGGACTTAGTATTTTTTTAGGTAAAAGAGCTTAGAGCAATGCCCTACAAAATGCCCTTTAAAGGGCTAATTGTATATTTTTGTTAGATTAGGGGGTGTTTTTATTTTGGGAAAGCTTTTTTATTTTTATAGGGTCATTAGAAACATAGAAACATAGAATTTGAAGGTAGATAAGAACCAAAAAGGTCCATCAAGTTTACCCATATTACATGTTACTTTTTCCTTAGGATAGCCTTATGCATGTCCCAGGCATTTTTAAATTCCTTTACAGTCTTTGTGTTTACCACCTCAAATGGAAGTTCATTCCATCAATCCACCCCCCTTTCTGTAAAAAAAATGCTTCCTTAAATTTCTCCTGAATCTGCTACCCTCTAACTTTAGATTGTGACCCCTTGTTTTGGCATTCATTTTTTTGTGAAAAATGCTTTCAGCTTCTATTTTATTAAGTCCCTTCATATATTTGAAGGTTTCTATCATGTCACCTCTTTCCCTTCTATCCTGTAAACTATACATATTCAGATCATAGAGTCTTTCTCTGTACGTTTTATATTTTAGACCATGTACCATTTTAGTAGCCCTCCTTTGGACAGCTTCTAGTTTATTTATATCTTTCTGAAGATATGGTCTAATTTTAGGTTTAATTTTTTATTTTTGATAATTTGGTTTATTTTTTTTGTAATTTTAGACTTTTATATTTTGTAATTTTAGATTTATTTATTTTAATTTAATCTTAGTTTTTTCTAAGTAATGTTAGAATTTTTTAATGTAATTGGGGCTAATTTAGGGGTAGTTAGGTTAGGGGGCTTAGTGATTAACTTAGTTATTTTCGTTGTGGGGGAATGGCGGTTCAGGCGCTAATAGTTTAATTATGTTTATTGTGGGGGTGGCGGTTTAGGGGATAATAGGTTTATTTTATTAGTAGCGATGTGGGGGCCAATAGGATTTCAGAAGCTCTCATCCTATTGGCTCATTTGGATTTTTCAGTTAATAGGAATGCAAAGTTCCCCAAATATAAAATGGGTACCTTGCATTCAAGCTCAAGTGTGCAGCATTAATCACATGAAAAGGATTCTCCATGCTGGATGGCTCTGCAGCCGCCAGTCCTGTTCCGTGGCCACCTCTGTTCCGCTCCACCATCGCCCTGGATGAAGATAGAAGAGGTCCCCACGCTGGATGAAGATGTCGCTGCCTGGAAGAAGACCTTCACCGCCAGACTTCAGGAATGGTGAGTACCTATTTCAAGGTTAGACATTAAGGCCGAATTATCATGTCTGTCGGACCTGATCCGACAGACATCGCTGAATGCGGAGAGCAATACGCTCTCCATATTCAGCATTGCACCAGCAGCTCACAAGAGCTGCTGGTGCAACGCCGCCCCCTGCAGACTCACGGCCAATGGGTCACCAGCAGGGAGGTGTCAATCAACCCGATCATACTCGATAGGGTTGTATTGTGGTGATTCCTGTCCGCCTCATCAGAGCAGACGGACAGGATTATGGAGCAACGGTCTTTACACCGCTGCTCCATAACTTGTGTTTCTGGTGAGTCTGAAGACTCGCCAGAAACACAGGCCCTCAAGCCCTCAAGCTCCATACGGAGCTTGATAAATTGGCCACTTAGGCTCTTTTTTTATTTTTTGGGGTGGTTTTTTATTAGATTAGGGATTTTTTATTTTTATTTTAGTGGGCTGCAAAAGAGCTAATTGCCCTTTTAAGGGCAATATCCATACAAAAATCTCTCCATTGATGTCTATGGGGGGAAACATGCACGAGTACGTAAAGTCAGGCCTTGGGTTTTGTGCGGTATGGAGCTTAACGTTAACGCACGATACCGCACAACAAAAGAAAGTTTCTCAGTATATTGTAATGGCAGCACTATGGAGAGTGAGATACCGCTCATTATTTTCTGTTATTTATGCACCCGGTTTAGCACACAACTTGGAATCTTGGTCAAAATGAATGAATTAATGAATTAGTATTTTTTTTCTTGGGTAAGGAAAGGGAAAATTCTGAAAATGTTGCATAAGTGTGCTTAGCAGGATTTTTAAAAATGCTTGTACATGTGTAGTTACTGTCAGTTCAAGTGTGACACCACAATAGCAACCTTGGATCAGGTATTGAGAACAGAGTCTCCTACTGTAAGAGAAATGGCAGGTGTGGGGTGTCTAGGAGATGGGGGTGGAAAGAATAAGCTCAGTTTTTGGAGGTAGTGTAAAGACATCCAAGAGGAAATTGCAGAGACTCTCTGAGTAAAGAGAGAGATATAGAGATAAAGATAGATTTGTGTATCATCATTGTCCCAAAGGAAAATATAATTTTTCCAAGGAAGAATGTATAGATAGAAAAAAGCAAGGGGCTCAAGATTTCTGGTACTCCCACCAATAAAGGCAATGGATGAGAGGATACGTTGTTAAAGTAAAAACTCTAATCAAACAGTTTGTGAGACAGGAAGCAATGAGGAGAAGGCTGTGTATTGGGTGCCAAAAAATACAGAATTTGTAAGAGGATGGACAACTGTGTTGCTTCAGCTCATAGTTTGTTAATTTAGTGAGTGCAGTAGCTTTTGCATGTTTAGGGCTGGGCAGAATCGAGATTGGAGGAGATCAAGTGAAGCCTTAGTTGAAAGAAATTGTATTATGTGATTATAATTTATTATTATTGTTATTGTTATTATTATTATTATTATTATTATTATTATTATAATTATTATTATCATCATCATTTATTTTTATAAGGCCACAAATTTCCATAAAGCTAATTTTGCAGTAAAAGGTAAGTGAGAAGACTGGTTAATAGTAAGGAGAATGACTGATAGAAGTGGTAGTGGAGTCAAGCAAGAGCTTTTTTAGGATTTTTGCGATATTAAGCATGCTTGAATATGTCAGGAAAGATACCAGTGGTGAAAGACTCATTAAAAAGATGAGTTAGGGCAGGGAATAAAATTGGAATGAGGTCAAGTGGGTGTTAAGTGGGTGTGAAGACCTCTTCCACTGTTAAAGGAAACAATTAGAGATTTTTATTAATAGAAGTTGTGCGTAAAAGGCCTGGCTTTGAGGGGTAGTAGAGAGAAACATTTTTGATAATTGTGTCAATTTTATTTTTTGTGGTAAGCGATAATCTGAGCAGTGAGTTTGGCGTTGTGGAGGGACAGGCAGATGGAGTAGACACTTAAAGGTTGAAAACAGCCGTCTAGTTTGGATGAATGAGTTGACTTGAAATGAGAAATGACACAGAGATTGAAGTCAAGGCTAATCAAGTTGCAAAGTGGGTTGAAGATGTAGTACATTGGGACAAGTCAAAAAAGGTGGTAAGAGATTGAAGTTTAGAGGCATGTTAGGATTATCAGTGGGTATGTTGAAGTCACCTAAGATGAAGGAAAGGACATTACAAGAGAGGAAATGTGAAAGCGAGGCTTAATAGTGGTCTAAATATTGTGATGCATTGAATATTGTGAGCGAAGCTACATCCAGGTGGATTCCGAAAATGTCAGAGTGGTGAAAGAATCCACCTGGATGCTGTCAGGGTGCCAGGAATTAGACTGAGACGAGAAGTGCAAAAATAATCACACCTTTATTAATAGCAAAAAATAATAAAAAAAAGTCCACAAGTCAAATAACAAGCCAGGGACCCCATCCGATATGAAGCGTTGCCCGCAGAAGCCGGCGACGCCAGATTTTGTGCGGGTTTGGTATCACATATAGGGCGTAACATAGAAGTAACGCTCGTATATTTCTGCCTTCGCCCGTAGTTTTTGGCCCCATAGACTGATATAGAAAACACGCGCAATTTGGTATCCAATATAGGGCGCGATCCGATATAGGGAGCACTTTTCGGCGCAACCGAGGTAACCCGTGCCACCTGTAGTTTCACCTTGCACATCGGGGTATCCAATATACCCCGCCGGCAGTTGCTAAAGTGCCGTAAGTCGGACAAACTAGCGATGTCCAGAATTAAGCGTAAGTACAAATTTCTGGAGTCGCCAGTGACTTACGGCATTTTAGAAACTGCCAGGGCCTAAAAAAACGTACTAAACTTTTAAATCTCCCGTAACTGTCTAACACACCTCCCAAAAATAGCCCGACACGTATACCCCTCTATCCGCAATCCCCTCTCTCACTCCTAACAATAAATGTATTAACCCCTAGACCGACAACCCCCCACAACGCAATAAGCCTAATAATTAACCCCTAAACCACCATAGCCCACACCGCAATAAACCTATCCTAGTTTTAACTCCTAAACCACCGCTCCCGGACCCCGCCGCCACCTACATTAAATGTATTACCCCCTAATCTGAGCCCCCTACACGGCCACCCCCTACACCGCCTGGATTTTATTTTTTGTAATTTAGTGTTTGTTTTTTTTGTAATATAGTTTAGTTTATTTAGTTGTATTTTAGTTTAGATAATTGTAGTTTATTTAATTAATTTATTGATAGTGTAGTGTTAGGTGTATTTGTAACTTAGTTTAGGATTTATTTTACAGGTAATTTTGTAATTATTTTAACTAGGTAGCTATTAAATAGTTATTAACTATTTAATAGCTATTGTACCTAGTTAAAATAAATATAAAGTTACCTGTAATATAAATATAAACCCTAAAATAGCTACAATGTAATTATTAATTATATTGTAGCTATCTTAGGGTTTATTTTATAGGTAAGTATTTAGTTTTAAATAGGAATGATTTAGTTAATAATATTAATATTACTTAGATTTATTTGAATAATAATTAAGTTAGGGGGTGTTAGGGTTAGACTTAGGTTTAGGGGTTAATATATTTAATATAGGTAGCTACGTTGTAGGGGGATCAGATTAGGGGGTAATATATTTAATATAGGTGGTGGCGGTGTAGGGGGGTCAGATTAGGGGGTAAAATATTTAATATAGGTGGCGGCGGTGAAGGGGGGTCAGATTAGGGGATAAAACATATAATGTAGGTGACGGCGGTGTAGGGGGGTCAGATTAGGGGGTAATATATTTAATAAAGGTGGCAGCGTTGTAGGGGGGGTCAGATAAGGGGGTAATATATTTAATATAGGTGGCGGCGGTGTAGGGGGGTCAGATTAGGGGGTAATACATATAATGTAGGTGGCGGTTTAGGGGTTAAACACTTTATTAGGGATTGCGGTGGGGGATTGCGGTTCACAGGTAGATAGACATTGTGCATGCGTTAGGTGTTAGGTTTTATTTTGCAGGCAGTTTAGGGAGTTATGGTGCTCCAATACTCAGTGCAAGGCTTGCTATGCCTGCATTTTGTGGCGTGGTGAAAATGGAGTAAGATTTCTCCATTTTCGCCACGTAAGTCCTTACGCTGTATATTGGATACCAAATTGCGCGTGTTTTCTATATCAGTCTATGGGGCAAAAAACTACGGGCGAAGGCAGAAATATACGAGCGTAACTTCTATGTTACGCCGTATATGTGATACCAAACCAATGGGGCCCATACAGCGTAAGGACTTACGTGGCGAAAATGGCGCGCGTTCTTTGATTGACAGGGATTGCTGGAGACATACTGGGCTTGCAAACCTAAATAGGAATAATTTAGTTAATAATATTAAT
This sequence comes from Bombina bombina, assembly GCF_027579735.1. NCBI lineage: Eukaryota > Metazoa > Chordata > Amphibia > Anura > Bombinatoridae > Bombina > Bombina bombina. The sequence continues at coordinate 264,034,841 of NC_069500.1, read as the reverse complement.
ATTATTTAGATTTATTTAAATAATAATTAAGTTAGGGGGTGTTAGGGTTAGACTTAGGTTTAGGGGTTAATATATTTAATATAGGTGGCGGCGGTGTAGGGGGATCAGATTAGGGGTTAATATATTTAATATAGGTTGCGGCGGTGTAGGGGGATCAGATTAGGGGTTAATATATTTAATATAGGTGGCGGCAGTGTAGGGGGGTCAGATTAGGGGTCCAAAAGTAATCAGCTCTATTACCAGCCCTTAAAAGGGCCTTTTGCAGGGCATTGCCCCAAAGTAATCAGATCTTTTACCTGTGAAAAAAAGAACAATCCCCCTACCACATTACAACCCACCACCCACACACCCCTACTCCCCTACCGCCTGGAACAGGACCTTCTCCGCCGGTCTTCAGGACAGGTAAGGACCACTTGGGGGTTAGACTTAGGTTTTTTTTAAGGGGGGATCGGGTGGGTTTTAGAGTAGGGGTGTGTGGGTGGTGGGTTGTTATGTGGGGGGGGGATTGTTCTTTTTTTCACAGGTAAAAGAGCTGATTACTTTGGGGCAATGCCCCACAAAAGGCCCTTTTAAGGGCTGGTAATAGAGCTGATTACTTTGGGGCAATGCCCCGCAAAAGGCTCTTTTAAGGGCTATTTGTAATTTAGTTTAGGGTAGGGAAACTTTATTATTTTGGGGGGCTTTTTTATTTTATTAGGGGTCTTAGATTAGGTGTAATTATCTTAAAATTCTTGTAATATTTTTTTATTTTTTGTAATTTAGTGTTTGTTTTTGTAATATAGTTTAGTTTATTTAATTGTATTTTAGTTTAGATAATTGTTTATTTAATTAATGTATTGATAGTGTAGTGTTAGGTGTATTTGTAACTTAGGTTAGGATTTATTTTACAGGTGATTTTGTAATTATTTTAACTAGGTAGCTATTAAATAGTTATTAATTATTTAATAGCTATTGTACCTAGTTCAAATAAATACAAAGTTACCTGTAAAATAAATATAAACCCTAAAATAGCTACAATGTAATTATTAATTATTTTGTAGCTATCTTAGGGTTTATTTTATAGGTAAGTATTTAGTTTTAAATGGGAATAATTTAGGTAATAATATTAATATTATTTAGATTTATTTAAATAATAATTAAGTTAGGGGGTGTTAGGGTTAGACTTAGTTTTAGGGGTTAATATATTTAATATAGGTGGCGGTGGTGTAGGGGGATCAGATTAGGGGTTAATATATATTATATAGGTGGCGGCGGTGTAGGGGGATCAGATTAGGGGTTAATATATTTAATATAGGTGGCGGCAGTGTAGGGGGGTCAGATTAGGGGGTAATATATTTAATATAGGTGGCGGCGGTGTAGATGGATCAGATTAGGGGGTAATATATTTAATATAGGTGGCGGCGGTGTAGAGGGATCAGATTAGGGGTTAATATATTTAATATAGGTGGCGGCGGTGTAGGGGGGTCAGATAAGGGGGTAATACATTTAATGTAGGTGGTGGCGGGGTCCGGGAGCGGCAGTTTAGGGGTTAATACTAGAATAGGTTTATTGCGTGTGGGGGGTTGTCGGTCTAGGGGTCAATACATTTATTGTTAGGAGTGAGAGGGGGGATTGCGGATAGAGGGGTATACGTGTCAGGCTATTTTTGGGAGGTGTGTTAGACAGTTACGGGAGATTTAAAAGTTTAGTAAGTTTCTTGTAGGCGACGGCAGTTTCTAAAGTGCCGTAAGTCACTGGCGACTCCAGAAATTTGTACTAACGCTTATTTCTGGACATCGCTAGTTTGTCCGACTTACGGCACTTTAGCAACTGCCGGCGGGGTATATTGGATACCCCGATGTGCGAGGTGAAACTATGGGCGGCGCGGGTTACCTCGCTTGCGCCAAAAAGTACGCCCTATATCGGAACGTGCCCCAGGAGTCAAAACCAGAGCTGGTAGTCAGACGAGTCGAGTCAGGAGTCAAAGCGAATAGTCAGTCGAGCCGGAATCAGGAACAAGGAAAACAGCAGAGTCAGGAACAAGCCAGGGATCAGGAACCAGGAAGGACATCAGGCAGCCAGGTAATACACAGGAACTCTCACAAACAGGTCTGAGACAACGCAAAGGCAAAGCATACTGGACAGAGGCCCTTTAAATAATAAGTGATGACATCACAATTCAGAGACTGCATCCTGTCTCACATGGATGATGCACACCAGTCTGGCCATAAAAGGAAGTGCAGGAAATGAGCAGCATCCCCCACAATGCAACATAGTCAGGAAGAGAGGTGAGTAAAATGGCTGCCAGCAGCACATGGCAAACACAACAGGGAGAAAACCCTGACAGTACCCTACCCTCAACGACACCTCCCCCGCGGAAGGATAAAAGGCTTATTGGGGAAACGTGCATGGAAGGCACGGAGGAGGGCGGGAGCATGAACATCAGAGGAGGGAACCCAAGAACACTCCTCCAGACCGTAGCCCCTCCAGTGAACCAAATACTGTACACGGCCCCTGGACATACGAGAGTCAATAATGCTGCTGACCTCATACTCCTCATGGTTGTCAATAAAGATAGGATGGGGACAAGGCAACACAGTGGTAAACCGATTACAAACCAATGGTTTCAAGAGGTAGTCATGAAAAACATTAGAGATGCGCATAGCAGGAGGAAGGTCAAGAGCTTAGGCCACAGGATTAACCCGTCGGAGTATTTCGAAAAGGACCAACATAACGGGGAGCCAATTTATTGGAAGGCACACGAAGGTTCAAGTTGCGGGAGGACAGTCAAACTCTCTCACCAACCTGGTAGGAAGGTCGGGCAGATGCCTATGATCAGCCTGGAACTTTTGGCGCTGCATAGAATGATGAAGGCAATCCTGAATCTGCACCCACATGCAACGGAGTTGCCAGAGATGCTCCTCCAAAGCCAGAATACCCTGAGACATGAATGAATCGGGCAACAAGGATGGTTGAAACCCATAATTTGCCATGAACGGGGATAACTTGGAGGAAGCATTAATAGCACTATTACGAGCAAACTCTACCCAAGGTAACAGTTCAGACCAATTATTGTGGTGATTTGAGACACAGCAGCGGAAGAACTGTTCCAGAGCTTGATTAGACCGTTCGGCAGCCCCATTGGATTGAGGGTGATATGCTGAGGAGAAGGAAAGCTGGATCCCCATTTGAGCACAAAAGGAATGCCAAAATCTGGAGACAAACTGGCTGGGCCCGGTCCTACACTATCTCCTTGGGTAACCCATGTAAATGGAAGACCTCCCGGGCAAAAATTGAAGCAAGCTCCTGAGCGGTAGGCAGCTTCATCAAGGGAATGTAATGTGACATTTTAAAAAAAAAAGGTCAACCACCATAAGGATAATAGTATTGCCATTGGAAACAGGGAGCTCGACAATGAAGTCCATGGAAAGATGTGTCCAAGGAGGCTCACCATTAGCAATAGGTTGAAGAAGACCCACAGGAAGACGTTGAGGAATCTTATTCTGTGCACAAACTGAGCAGGAGGCCACATACGCAGCAACATCAGAACAAAGAGCTGGCCACCAGAATTGTCAAGTGACAGACCAAATCATTTGATTCTTGCCTGGGTGACCTGCGGCTTTAGGATAGTGGTAAGTGTGCAAAAGTTTAGCTTGAAGATTTTCAGGAACAAAACACTTACCACTAGGATTCTCAGGAGGTGCATTTGTTTGTGCAGCCAGGATCTCCTCCCCCAAGGGAGAAGTCAAATTAGTACGTATGGTAGCCAAAATATGGTCAGGAGGTATAACAGACTCCTCCTTGGACAGAGGCGAAAATTGTCGTGAGAGGGCATAAGCCCTAATATTTTTGCTACCAGGCAGGTAGGAGACCACATGATTAAACCAAGACAAAAATAGCACCCATCTGGCCTGTCGGGGCGACAAACGTTTTGCTTTAGATAGATAAGTTAAATTCTTGTGGTCAGTAAGAATGAGCACTGGCACGCTAGTACCCTCGAGAAGATGCCTCCATTCCTTAAGTGCTAAAATTATGGCCAGTAATTTCCTGTCGCTAATTTCATAATTGCACTCCGCTGGAGACAATTTCTTAGAGAAGAAACCACATGGATGCAAGGAACCGTCAGGCGTAAGACGTTGAGACAAGAGGGCACCTACTCCAGTCTCAGACGCATTGACCTCAAGAACGAAAGGCAGGACAGGGTTAGGATGAGCCAGAACTGGAGCAGCAGCAAAGGCATTCTTAAGACTATCAAAGACCTTAATGGCAGTAGGTGACCAATGGAGTGCATCATTCTCTATACGGGTCATGTCTGTGATATGTTTGACCATGGAAGAAAAGTTTTTAATAAACTTTCTATAGTAATTGGCGAACCCCAAAAAACATTGAATAGACCGAAGACCAACTGGGCGAGGCTGCTGCAGAACTGCAGATAACTTGTCAGGATCCACGGAGAACCCTGCAATGAAGATAATATAACCTAGGAAGGTTACTTGAGTCTGATGGAACTCACATTTCTCGAGTTTAGAAAACAGGCCGTTCTTGCGTAGTCTCTGAAGAACCCGTGTAACATCAGAATGATGAGCCTCAAGTGTGGGTGAGTGTATGAGGATGTTGTCTAAGTACACCACAACACACTGTTGCAACATAGCTCGTAGGACATCATTAATAAATTCCTGAAAAACAGCAGGAGCATTACATAGGCCAAAGGGCATTACAAGATACTCATAATGCCCGCTCCTGTTGTTAAATGCTGTTTTCCATTTGTGGCCCTCCTTAATCCTAACGAGATTGTACGCTCCTCTCAAATCAAGTTTAGTAAAGACCGTAGCTCCCTTGAGGCAGTCAAAGAGTTCCGTAATAAGCGGAATAGGGTAGGCATTCTTAATGGTAAGATGATTAAGATTCCTCTAATCGATACATGGTCTTAACTCGCCACCCTTTTTCTTAACAAAGAAGAAGCCAGCCCCTGCAGCAGAGCAGGATTTGCGGATGATCCCCCACGACAGAGCATCGGCAACATACTCCTCCATAGCACAATTCTCTGCAACAGACAGAGGGTACACCCGGCCCCTAGAAGGAATGGCTCCGGGTTGCAGGTCTATGGCACAATCGTAAGACCGGTGAGGATGCAATGTACCGGCACGCACCTTGTCAAACATGTCTAGGAACTCTCGGTACTCCTCTGGCAATTGAGATACCGAAGAAGTGCACAAGACTTTAACTGGTTTCCGAAGACAAGTGGAAATACATTGCGGGGACCACAACAAAATTTTGGACCTGCACTAGTCAAGACTGGGATTGTGCTTTTGGAGCCAGGGATAACCCAGAACAACCGGAAAATGCAGAGAGTTTATCACCTGGAACTTGAGGGTTTCAAAATGGAGAGCCCCAACAGCCATGGACAATGGAGCAGTTTTGTGAGTAATGAGTGCGGGCTGAAGGGGCCTGCCATCAATGGCCTCAATAGCAAGCGGAACGGACCGAGGCAAAACAGGAATGGAGTGCTTTGATACAAAAGCACTGTCATGAAATAGCCCACAGCACGGGAGTCAACAAGAGCCTGAGTGACTATGGAGGAGTCCACCCAGGAAAGGACAACCGTGACCAAAGGTTTCTCCTTAAGTGGTTCTGGGGATGAGGATAAACCACCCAAGATCTGCCCCAGACAGGACTTTAGGTGTGAGCGTTTCCCGGCCGTGTAGGACAAGACTTCAAAAGGTGACCCTGTAACCCACAATAGAGGCAGAGCCCCTCCCTCCTCCTAAAGGCCCACTCTGCCATGGAGAGATGCGTGAATCCCAGCTGCATCGGCTCAGCAGTACCTGGTGACTCAGGACCAGGAAGCATGGGAGGAGAGGGAGGCATGGGTGGGAACGAACACGTAGGAGACAACGGAACAGGAGGCTTCCGCAAGCGCTCCTTGAAAGAGTCTGATGTCAATTAGGATAAAAAAAGATACCAATGCCTCGAGATTCTCTGGTAAATCTCTGGCAGCAACTTCGTCTTTAATCGCATCAGAGAGCCTATGAAAGAAGGCGGCAACAAGGGCATCATTGTTCCAACCTACCTCTGCAGCAAGCGTATGGAACTCAATAGCATACTGAGCAACAGATCTTGTACCTTGCTGAATGGACATGAGTCGTTTAGCAGCAGAGGAGGAGCGAGCCGGAACATCAAATACCCTTCGAAAGGAGGCCACAAATTCAGGGTAATTTAAATCACAAGTTTATTAGTCTCCCACAAGGGATTAGCCCAGGCAAGAGCTGTGTCAGAGAGTAACGAGATGAGAAATCCCACCTTAGCTCTGTCAGAGGGAAATGCCTGAAGTAACATCTCAAAGTAAATGCCCACCTGGTTCAAAAACCCTCTGCACTGAATAGGATCACCTCCATATTGCTGAGGTAGATGTGCAGGACCGGACATGCTCCTGGTAGGACTAGGTGCAGCAGCAGAAACAGGAGCAGCCATAAGTTGCGGGACACTTTGGTCCAAATATGCAGTGCGAGTCAGCAGGGTTTGCAGGGCTAGTGCAAATTGATCCAAGCGGTGATCCTGTTCATCCATCCTGGAAATGATGGCAGGTAAAGGTGGATTATTAGCACCATCAGGATTCATGGCCTTTGCGTAATCTCAGGGTGCCAGGAATCAGACTGAGACGAGAAGTGCAAAAATAATCACACCTTTATTAATAGCAAAAAATAATAAAAAAAAGTCCACAAGTCAAATAACAAGCCAGGAGTCAAAACCAGAGCTGGTAGTCAGACGAGCCAGAATCAGGAACAAGGAAAACAGCAGAGTCAGGAACAAGGCGGGGGTAAGGAACCAGGAAAAATGTCAGGCAGCCGGGTCATACACAGGAACTCTCACAAACAGGTCTGAGACAACGCAAAGGCAAAGCATACTGAACAGAGGCCCTTTAAATAATGTGAAGTGATGACATCACAATTCTGAGACTGCATCCTGTCTCACATGGATGATGCACACCAGTCTGGCCATAAAAGGAAGTGCAGGAAATGAGCAGCATCCCCCACAATGCACCATAGTCAGGAAGAGAGGTGAGTAAAATGGCTACCAGCAGCACATAGCAAACACAACAGGGAGAAAACCCTGACAGATGCAGCGTAGGCAAACAGAGCATTATGGAAAGAAAACCTAACTGCCCGCACGATGTATAAAAAAAATAAAACTAACCGCCCGAAGTATTAACAAAAAACTAACCGCCGCACAAATTATAAAAAAAAAAACCCACACAAAGTATGAACAATAGAAACCTAACCACCCTCACGAAGTTTAAAAAAATATAACTAACCACCCGCACAAAGTATTAACAAAAAATCTAAACCTTAAACCGCAAAACTCAAATAAAAGAAACTACCTAACCCTTAAACTGTCAAACCCCCACAACCAGGAAGTATTAACAAAAAAAACGAACCCTTAAACTGCAAAAACTGCCACAACGCCAACTAAACAAGTTGCAATATTAACCCCTAAGCCGCCAAACCCTACAACGCCAACTACCTAATTATACTATTAACCCCTAAACAGCAAACCACCCACAATGCAAATAATTTAACTACTCACTAAGCCCCTAACCTAAGACCCCATTAGTTAAATCTAATTATATAAAATAAAAAACATTACAATTACACAAAAAAATCTAATTACAAAAAATAACAACATCTAAAATTACACAAAACAATAAACATAATTATCAAAAATAAAAAAAGATTACACCTAACAAAATACCCCCCCAAAAAAGCCCACCCATAAAAAAAATAATCTAAAACCAAAATACAAATAGCCCTTAAAAGGGCTTTTTGTAGCGCTTTACCCTAAAGAAATCAGCTCTTTTAACTGAAATAAAGGGGCCTATTTGTCAAATGTCTTGCGGACCTGATTCGACAGTGCGCAAGACATCACTGAATGTGGAGAGCAATACGCTCTCCGTATTCAGCATTGCACCAGCAGCTCAATGCCGCCCCCTGCAGACTTGCGGCCAATGGGCTGCCAGCAGGGGGTGTCAATCAACCCGATCATACTCAATCGGGTTGAATTCCGGCGATTCCTGTCCGCCTGCTCAGAGGACTCGTCAGAAACACAGGCCGTCAAGCTCCATTCGGAGCTTGATAGATAGTCCTCAAAGTATCAATTACCCACTAAAAGTAAACCCCCACCCACACAACCCCACAAACTAAAAAAAAATAAGTCAACATTTTGCCTTTAAAGAGGAATTTGTATGGGCATTGCCCTTAAAAGGACAAACAGCTCTTTAGCTGCCCATTAAAATAAAATAAATACAAATCAACAGGTGTACAAATGTTATCCTTATGCATGAAAACAACAATCTGCTATCATGCTATTAGATATAAAAAACATAAAATATATATAGATAAATTACCCTGTGCACAAATATTTAAAAACAATCCATATCTGAATTCATAACAATACAATTTGACCATATTTCTATGTTGAAAAACTATATACATTATACATTGCAATGTAGGCTAATCTCTGTATTTATCCATAAGACCCACATAATACTACCTCTAAGAACTATATCAAAAAACTAAATCTAAAAACTATATCTAAAAAACTATATCTAAAAACTATAGCTAAAAAAGCCCCTCATATACCTAGTATGACTGACTACCTTCTACCCTACACATCTTAAAGTGAAACCTCAACGTTATTATTTATTTTGACTTGTGTTACTTGTAATGGCAAGGCTACCTAATATTAAATGAGCCCGTGTAAATAAATAAAATGCTTGCAGGTCCAGGTCTATATTTAGACCCTTAGGAGTAAGACTCTCTAGTTCCTGAATCCACTTAGCTTCTTTTTGCCTGAGTGTGATGAGCCTCTGTTGTGGATTCACCCCATTCGGTACCTATTCCAGGATGCTAATGCACAAGCTCCTGGGATCTTTATTATGATGCACTCTAAAGTGATCAGATATGCTATGAGTTCTCAAACCTATTTCAATATTATTAATATGCTCATAGCATCGTCTCTTTATTTTCCTTTTTGTTCTTCCTACATAGATCCTTCCACAGGTGAGTCTGTAAACCACAAATGTGGAGTGGCACGTGCCTCTACATTTAATCAACACCTTCTTGGTATTATTCCAATTCATAAATGAATCTCTATTCGCAAGATGTGCACACATTCAGCAATTATTGCGGCCACATTTATAAGTTCCCGGTCTACCTGTAACCCACTGATCAAGGGAGCCAGACTTGCTCTTATTCTATTTGGCTGATTCTTTTAATTTGGATGGAGCTAAAATATTTTTCAGATTTAGATTTTTTCTAAATACTAGTAGTGGTTTGTCCTCAATCACAGTTCTCAGTATTGGGTCAGACTTTTACTGCCAGACTTTGCTGAGCAATTACAAACGGCAGTGTCTGTGACCTTTAGTTCTTTACCTCGCACTGCTAAGCACAATCAAAAAGGTTAAATATTGCTATCCTTCCCAGGAGTCATCTACTAACTTATTGGATTTATCTGATACAAGATTATCCGATGATGAAGGCACCTCTGATACTTCAGAGGGTGCTCTTTCTGGGTCAGAATCTGCTGCCTCTAGGCCTCCAGCTGCGGTGGTACCAGACTCTAGATTTAGGATTGAGCATTTACGCTTTCTATTGAAGGAAGTTTTGGCTACATTAGAGCAGTGTTTTTCAACCAGTGTGCCGTGGCACACTAGTGTGCCGTGAGAGATCCTCAGGTGTGCCACGGCAGACTGACAACAGTGTGACATATTTTTTAAACTTTGCTTGTTTTTTACTCCCAGTGCAGGGGTAGTTTGTAGGAGGCATGGCATAACAGCACAATACATACAGTATGTGTGTGTTTGTGTGTATGTGTATATATATGCTGTATTAGGCTACAATGTGTGATTTTTTTTTAAATTTTGGGATGGTGGTGTGCCACAGGATTTTTTAATGTAAAAAAGTGTGCCACGGCAAAAAAAAGGTTAAAAATCACTGCATTAGAGGTTCCAGAGCCCAAATTGCCTGAGGAACCTTTGATTCCTAAATTAGATAAGGTCTACGAGGACAGGGTTGTACCACAAACTTTCCCGGTTCCTGTAAAGATGGCAAACATTATTAAGAATGAATGGGAAAGAATTGGTTCTTCTTTTTCCCCTTCTTCCTTTAAAAAATTGTTCCCAGTCCCGGACTCTCAAATGGAGTTGTGGGGCTCCATCCCTAAGGTGGATGGCACTATCTCCATGCTTGATAAGTGCACTACTATCCCGCTTGAGGACAGTTCATCTTTTAAAGAGCCCATGGATAAGACAATAGAAACTCTGTTAAGAAAGATGTTTCAACATACGGATATTTGTTTCAACCGGCAGTGGTTGCTGGAGTGGCTACCTACTGGTGCGACTCCTTATCTGAGTTGATCGAGGTGGAGGGTCCCCTCAACGTGATCCAGGAAAGAATTAAGGCATTAAGGGTGGCTAATTCTTTTATTTGTGATGCAAATATGCAAATGATTCACCTAAATGACAAGGCTTCAGGTTTTTCTGTTCAAGCCCGTAGGGCACTCTGGCTGAAGTCTTGGTCTGCGGACATGACTTTGAAGTCAAGACTTCTTTCCTTCTCATTTAACGGAAAGATTATTTTTGGTCCAGGTCTGGACTCAATTATCTCCACGGTTACTGGAGACAAAGGTGCCTTTTTACTGCAGGATAAGAAGAACAAACCTAAAGGACAAGGTCCTAATTTTCGTTCCTTTCGTTTAGATAAATTCCAACGTCAGCAGCCCTCCACAAAGCCCGGGCAATCCAAGGGGACTTGGAAGCTGGCTCAGTCCTGGAATAAATCCAAGCAAAACAAGAAGCCCTTTTCATTGCTCTGAAGGCTTGTCCTCTTCTGGGTTTGTCCCAGTTTATCAGATTCCAATCAGACAACATAACCTTGGTGGCTTCCATCAACCATCAGAGGGGAACAAGGAGCTCCCTAGCAATGAGGGAAGTATCTTGGATTCTGGAGTGGGTGGAGGCCCACAACTGCTCGCTCTCAGTCATCCACTTTCCGGGTGTGGACAACTGGGAAGCAGATTTCCTCAGCAGACAATCCTTTAATCCGGGGGAATGGTCTCTCCATCCTGAGGTGTTTGCAGAGATTTGCAACAAATGGGGGACACCGAAGATAGATCTCATGCTGCCCAGATATGGGTCGTGGTCCAGGGATCCTCAGGCGGAGCTAACAGATGCATTAGCAGTGCCTTGGAGGTTCAATCTAATTTACATTTTTCCATTATTACCACTTCTCCCTCGTGTAGTGGCTCACATCAAGCAGGAGCAGGCATCAGTAATACTGACTGCTCCATCGTGGCCGCAAAGGATGTGGTTCATGGATCTGGTGGGGATGTCCCCATCTCCTCCATGGAAGTTACCTTGTTGCAAGGATCTGCTGGAACATGGTCCTTTTGTTCATCAAAATCTAAATTCTCTGAGGCTTAGTCTTAGCCAAAAGAGGTTTTTCTGAGAGGGTTATTGACACTCTCATTCAGGCTCGTATACCAGTTACTCGGCGCATCTATCATAAGATGTGGAGAGCTTACTTTTTTTGGCGTGAAGAGCATGGTTTCGCCTGGCATAAGTTCAAGGCTGCCAGATTTCGCCCCTTTCTGTTTTGCTGCACAAGAGGCTTGCGGAGCTCCCTGATGTGCAATCCTTCATTAAGGCTCTGATCAGGATCAGACCTGTGCTTAGATCTAATGCTTCACCTTGGAGTTTAAATCTTGTTCTTAGATTTTTGCAACGGGCTCTGTGTGAGCCTATGCATTCGGTTGACATTAAGTTGTTGTCCTGGAAGGTTCTTTTTCTATTGGCTATTGCTTCGGCACACAGAGTTTCTGAAATGGCTGCCTTGCAATGTGAGTCTCCTTATCTGGTGTTCCACACTGATAAGGCTTTTGATAAGGCTTTTTTACATACCCACTTGGGTTTTCTTCCTAAGGTGCTGTCTGATCGTAACATCAATCAGGAGATTGTGGTTCCTTCCTTATGTCCTAATCCTTCTTCTTCGAAGGAATGTGTACTTCATAATGTGGATTTGGTTCGAGCTTTGAAGTTTTATCTTCAAGCTACTAAGGAAGCGTAAGGGTCTGAAGGCCTCTTCAACTTCCTTATCTTTTTGGTTGAGGAGTGTTATACGCTTAGCTTACAAGTCAGCGGGACTTAGACCTCCTCAGAGGATTACGGCTCATTCCACTAGAGTGGTGGCTTCCTCTTGGGCCTTTAAGAATGAGGCCTCTATGGATCAGATTTGTAAGGCGACTACCTGGTCCTCCTTACATACTTTTTCAAAGTTCTACAAATTTGACATTTTTGCTTCGGCGGAAGCAGCTTTTGGGAGTAAAGTTTTGCAGGCTGTGGTGCCCTCAGATTAGGGTCGGCCTTTCTTTTACCCCTCCCATTATCATTCAGTGTCCTCTAGAGCTTGGGTATAGTTTTCCCAACAGTAAGGAATGATGCCGTGGCCTCTCCTCATATTAAGAAGGAAAACATAAATTATGCTTACCTGATAGTTTCATTTCCTTCTGTATGAGGAGAGTCCACGGCCCCCGCCCATATACTCCGATGGGCGGACCAAAATTTGTTTTTCTCTTCCGGCACCATTTATACCCTGATATTTCTCCTACAGTTTCTTGTTCCCTTGGCAGAATGACTGGGGTATGAGGGATGTAGGGGGAGTATTTAAGCCTTTGGCTGGGGTGTTTTTGCCTCCTCCTGATGGCCAGGTTCACTATTTCCCAACAGTAAGGAATGATGCAGTGGACTCTCCTCATACAGAAGGAAATGAAATTATCAGGTAAGCATAATTAATGTTTTCCAGTTAAATTGGCATTCGCTATGACTATTAACAAGTCTCAAGGTCAAACTTTAGATAGAGTTGGCATTTATTTGCCTGAACCTGTTTTCAGGCATGGTCAGCTATATGTAGCTTTCTCTCGAGTAAACAGCTCTGCTAATGTAAAAGTTAAAGTCATAGATGGATGAGAGCACGGCTACTTATTAACAGGAAGTGATGTCTGTTTTACAAAAAATGTGGTCTACAAAGAAATATACTCAAAGTAGTCATAATTAGAAGAGCAGCAATTTTGGATATATTTAGGACAGCAGTCTGTCCAAATAGGGTGTCGCTACATCTGTAGCTAAAAAATATATATATATAAAATTAGTGTGACCAAATAGGGTGTTGCTATACCTGTAGCTTATTATATATATATATATAAAATATTTTTTATAGATTTAGGACAGCAGTCCGTAAAAATACGGTGTAGCTTAAATATTTATATAAAAGCAGACTGTTGCTACATCTATGATTACGGGGAGACCCGAAACGCATCAGTGACGTCATACAGCCCCATGGTCGTAGCACCCATGTGTTTTATTGGAAAGTGGTGAGCACCTTTTTGCTGACCACTGTACTATGTTATTGTGTGTTTTTTGCTTCAGTGTTAAGCCGACTTAATAAAGTTTCCTTTTTTTTTAACCTACTGATTGGAGCCGGGCAGGATTTTGTGTTGCTGCAGTGATTGATTCTTCATTGATTGTATCCAAAGGGCTCTCATAGGTTCAACAGGAAGTTCCTGCTCCACCAATGTGGTGGCTCCCAGTCCAGGAGGAGTGTGTTTGACGAAATCCAACACTGGTGAACACCGGACATAGGATGGATGGACGGTAATGGTCTTACGGGATGATTTTCTGAAGATACGTGAGTCTGGGATTATAACCTTGTTTAGATTATATAAGCATGTGTCAGTAAAGCATCAGTTAAAGACATATGACTAATATTATTCTTTATAATTAGATACATTTATAGCTGTGATGACTTAATTAATGTTCTATAAAATATTTAGCCAGCATTAAACTTATATTTCAGTTGCATGCTGTGTGGTGATTTATATAGTTTGAACTGATCTATGTGTATGTGTGTGTTTAATGTGCACAAACATATGCTTATAAGAGGATTTACTGACATCTGGCGAATACTAAAATAATTCAAGCCCAAGATGTTCTCACAACAATTTGTTTAAATCCTCTTTGTCCGACAAATGAGTGACAGTTTATGATGAGCATAGTTTGTGATTTATAAGATCCTTCTCGCCCCAATAACATGAGAAAATCTGAAACACAATGTTGACAAAACTAAATTAGACTCAAGGAAAATAAATGGCAGGAGATTGAAATCACTGCCATCACATTCTCAATTTTCAGTTCCACAAAAGGAACTGATAGTGAGAGATATGAAAAATGTACATCTCATCTACCTTTTTGAAATTTTGCAAGCCAATTTCTTTCACCACTAGAAAGCAAATACAAAGGGCATAGAAAACCTATATTTCAGGCTAAGTTTGAATAATATATTCACCTTCACAAAAGAAAAATAAATCACACTTGCAATTTTAATTTTGTCTCCTAAAAATAAATACACCAACTATTTGCTATACCATAAAATATGTTTACTGTCTATGGCATATCATCTAAAGTGCAGTTTTTTTTCTATCTATCTATCTATCTATCTATCTATCTATCTATCTATCCATCTATCTATCTCAGTGCTGTAGAATATTGTGCTGTATTGTAAATCAATAACCAACAATATAGATAATGTATGATGTAGGAACAATTTTATTATTTAACCTAATTTTATTTTAATTCATTTTATAGCCCAAGTATGTTGTAATTTGCTATAGCAGATGTGCTGATATTGAATATATACAATACTTTGATTTTAGTACGGAAGATGTATAGTTTTGGAAGAGGCAGAGTATTACACTCAGGGCTAGATTACAAGTGGCGCTCTAAATGATTGCGACCGCAGTAGTGCGCATAAATTGAATAAGATACCAATATTTGAGAAAATAAATAATAATTACTACAATAATTATTTAAATAAATGAAAATTAAACAAAGTATGGTATCAATTCACCCTATATTGTATCATATAGTAATTTGTGTAATGGATTATAAGTATTAAAACATACATAGTAAAATGACATTTGTCTAGCTGATAAATCACTTGTTTACATATTACACATTGTTCATTCTTACAAAATTAGATTTTAACCATTCTAAGTTTAGTATTTTATAGGTTTTTGCTTTTTACATTCCAAATTTCATATCCTATGTGGTTTAAATATGAATATAGAATTAATAGTGTTGTTTTTCATTATGACTTTTTTATTATGTTTAATCACTAGATATTATTTATTGGTACACAATGAGTTAACATGATTAACAAGACTATAAATAGACACTTCAACTATGTAACCACACCTCTCTGACGAAGTGTGACTTCTCACATGAAACGCGTGAGCGGATTGTTTAGTGCACATCTTGGGGAGCTTTCATGTCCTGTGTATCGACAATAATACATGAATAAAACTTTAATGTTTTCACACTAGCTGGATTGCTGTTATTTCTTCTGATTATCGCATATTACAAGTAAAAAGTAAAAAAGCCAGAGTTAGACTGAGTCACGTTAACATTTTCCCTCCTAGACTTCTATGAGGCTGAAAAAAAAACAGTTATCTCTTGTGTGCTGACCAGATATAGGGCTAAATTACGAGTTGCGCTATCATTTGCACACGAGCGAAGTCGAGTATTGGCAGCCATTTGCGAGCATGTTAAATTCTGTTCGTATTACAAATTGAAAGTAAATGCAAACGCTTGAGCAAAATTGCAATAATTGCAGAGTGATTAGTGCTACCTCAGAGCTCTGGTTAACTGTTATGCTTGACATAAAAGTATCACAAAACACATCAAAAATATATTACAGAGTACACTTACACTCATATTAATATTAACACTGTCTAATAAAAATTATTTTTAAAAAATATTACATACAAAAGTTATAAGGGCTCTAAGATATGAGGTCTCAGGTGTTAGAAACAAAAAGCAGACAAATATATATAGATATATATACCTAAATATATTTATGTATATAAATATATATATATATATATATTTATATTTATATATGTATATTTAATGTATATATGTATTTACAGACATATATACATATATAAACACATAAATACATATTTACACACATATAAACACCCACACACACACATGTGTATCGGAGCCCTTTGCAGTCAAGTAGATGAAAACATGAAAAATTAATGCAATATTATTATTTACTAAAGTGTTTATGTATTTTTAAATATATATTACTATATATATCTGTATATATCTATAGCTATATATAATCATGTAAATATACCTGTATATATTTATATATAGGACTTGAAATTTCGAGTAGTCCAGTAGTCCCGAAAGACTTAGAAATTGCAGTGGAGGACTTAGAAATTTGACTTTTTCCTATCTTTAACATTGGGTGGACTAGAAACTTTTTCATCTGAGCTAGTAGCTTTTAACCCCTGACTAGTAAACCATAGTGATATTTTTCCATCCTTATATATAGGTATAAATATATATTTGTGCAAAAATGCATCAGATATATATTTAAATATCTCTTTAAGAATACATAGAACATATTCTGTTATATGCAGAACATTGGATTATGAAATATGCAATATTATCTTCTTAAAGGGGCACTGAACCCAATTTTTTTCTTTTGTAATTCAGAAAGAGCATGTAATTTTAAGCAACTTTTTAATTTACTCCTATTATCAATTTTTCTTCATTCTCTTGCTATCATTATTTGAAAAAGAAGGCATCTAAGCTTTTTTTTGTTTTCAGTACTCTGGACAGCACTTTTTTTTATTGGTGGATGAATTTATCCACCAATCAGCAAGGACAACCCAGGTTGTTCACCAAAAATGGGCCGGCATCTAAACTTACATTCTTGCATTTCAAATAAAGATACCAAGAGAATGAAGAAAATTTGATAATAGGAGTAAATTAGAAATTTGCTTAAAATTTTATGCTCAATCTGAATCACAAAATACATTTTTTGGGTACAGTGTCCCTTTAAGTTGCGCTTTTAAATAACCACAATCGCGTTTGCGCAACTAGTGGGTGCTTTTTATTCCACCTTTTTCAGCTCCATTGACGTTTGTTACCGCGACAATACGAACGCAAGAGCACAAACATTTTACTTTTAATGCGTAATATGAGCAGAAATCTCCAAGCACAAAAGAAATACTGGTTTTAACTCTTGAACACGAGCACATATTACATGTTTCAAGGTATTTGACTGGGAAGGCCTTGAAAGTATATATATATATATATATATATATATATATATATATACAGGTGTATATATATATATATATATATACAGGTGTGTATATATATATATATATATATATATATATATATATGTTTATATGTGTATTATGTGTTTATATGTGTATATATGTATTTGACTGGGAAGGCCTCACAAGGGGTGAGTTTATTGAAATCACAAATTCAATAGATTCCAACACAGTGAAAACCAAAAAACACTTAAATGAGGGTGGTAAAAAATGAATGAAAAGAGCTAGTAATTGCGCTGTGACCTTAGGCTACCAGTCGGTCTTACGCGTTTCGGCTGGAAAATTTAGCCTTAATCATAGACCTCAAAGTGTATATATATATATATATGTTTATGTGTGTTTTTATGTGTTTAGCTGTGTATATATGTATGTATGGGCGCACATACATATTTACACCATTAAACACATAAATACACATGTATACACAATTATACATACATACAGTATATATATATATATATTATATATATATATATATATATATATTATATATATATGCGATCGGGTTTGCACGTGAGTTGGGGGTTTATTTCCACATTTTCATGGATCCATTGACTTCTATGGTGAATAGGTTATCATGTGTGCAATATTCTAAGTTATGCTTTTTAAGCATGTTGTGTTAGCGCAAGAGCGAAAACAGTTTACTTTAAACTTGTAATGTGAGTGCAAAATGATGCGCGCAGAAAACTTACTTCTAGAACAGTTAATGATTGAGTGGGAGCATTAAATAGTCCTCTATGTGTAAGCTGGCCCACAATGTCCTGTGACACATAGACCAGTGTTGATCTGTGTACAATATTTATCTGTAAAATTGGATTACTGTTTTGTATCCTGACTTGTGCCTTTTGTTTGCCCTGTGTTATTTGTCACTACCTCAATGGGATTTGTAACATATTTGACTTCTTAAGCAGTGCCTATATTGTATATGTTCCTGAATTTCAGACATAAACTAATATCTATGCTAACCTGACAAAATGACAAGCCAGTTATAGCAATTTATAATTCTAATGAAGACTTTTGATAAAGGGCAACAAGTACAAGGTTCTATCAAAAGTACAACACCTCAGTCTATTCCTGCCTCCTGAGAAGACATGGCTAACTCAGAACCACAAATTGTTTCAGATAGAAAATTTCTTATGCCTCAGATTTTGTTAGCACATGAATCATAGTATAATTTCTAGTGAAACTCAGAAACACTGCACCTTCTTTATAAATGCAGTGTTGTTCAAAATAATTGGATGCTCTGTGTTTGACACACCGTTCATAAGATATTGTGACCCAAACTGGAAAAATAAAAAATGGATATTTTATTAAATTTAAAAATTTCCATACTACACAACCCGTTACTCAGTGTGCCTAGAGGGATATGGCTGCCCCTCACTAGCGAGGCCCACAATAGGCCGAAATGTACGTCTGGGGTTTTGCTGTTTCTCTTGTTCAGAGAGGGATTGCATGGTATTTCGGGGCTGGACTGTACTGTGAAGTCAGGATCAGACTGATATACTTCAGGAAAGTTCTTCTCTGTAAAAGGCACATGTTGAGCAAACAGAGGCTGCTTCTTGGGTGGTAACTAGCCATAAAACAAGCTATTATGCTATTGTTTGTTCTCAGGTTGAGCGCTTCTCTCTTTTTATTTATGCAAATTATGACACTTAGGGAAGTCTCCCTAAGTGTGATGCAGGAATCCAGACGTGGACCCGTTGCTCAGTGTGCCTAGAGGGATATGGCTGCACCTCACTGACGAGGCCCACAATAGGCCGAAATGTACGTCTGGGGTTTTGCTGTTTCTCTCGTTCAGAGAGGCATTGCCTGGTATTTCGGGGCAATGCTATTGTTCGTGCTCAGGTTGAGCGCTTCTCTCTTTTTATTTATGCAAATTATGACACTTAGGGAAGTCTCCCTAAGTGTGATGCAGGAATCCAGACGTGGACCCGTTGCTCAGTGTGCCTAGAGGGATACGGCTGCACCTCACTGACGAGGCCCACAATAGGCCGAAATGTACGTCTGGGGTTTTGCTGTTTCTCTCGTTCAGAGAGGAATTGCCTGGTATTTCGGGGCTGGACTGTACTGTGAAGTCAGGCTCAGACTAATATGCTTCAGGAAAGTTCTTCTCTGTGAAAGGCACATGATGAGCAAAAAGAGGCTGCTTCTTGTGTGGTAACTAGCCATAGAACAAGCTGTTATGCTATTGTTTGTTCCAAGGTTGAGCTCTTCTCTCTTTTTATTTATGTCATTACTAATTTCACTAAAGTTTACAATATTTCAGTGGACAGAACCACAGTAAAGTATTGTTTTACTACAGTTCCTGTTCTTGTTAAACCTGACCCTACAAAAGGAAGTAAATCATATACTGCTATGAGTGTGTTATCTGAAAGCACAGGCAACAGTATTGATCTTCATTCAGATACTTTTTTTTTATGATCCCTTATCTCTGAAACTGATACTGGAGAAAAACTATTTGTGCTCAAATTAGAACTGGTATAATAAAGCATCTATCAGAAGGGATTATTCATCATGTTACAGTATATATACAGAGCATGGCAATGTACAATAAGTATGAAATTATTGTAGATCCAAAGCAAACCAGGCCTCCTTTTTTTATTCAGATCCATTAATGTATTACATATCACTCTGTGTCACATAATGGTATTGCAAATAAATTAATTCATATTGGAAATGAAGTACCAAAAGAAATTATAGAACTAGATACCACCCTACAAGTTAGGCAGTTTTGTATATACTGGTCCTTCATTACAACAAACTAAATATCAACCTACCAGCTCTCCCCATTGTCTCTACAAGAACTGGGAAAAAGAATAATATCTATTACATACTGTATTTAGTAATCATAAAGTTCTCAGATATTGTCATGATTCAACATTAACAAAATGTACTTAGTTTTGTAATTCAGCAACATATTCTACAATATTGTTTATCTTATTTGCTATGATGTGGCCAATTATGGACAAATATAAATGAGTTTTTGAGGCAATCATGTATAAAGGTTACAAAATGATGGGAGTAACAGAAAAACACAATTAATTGAGTTAAAAGAAAAAAGGAGCAAAATAAGAAATTGATGCATTTTATCTTTCAAGTTTTCCTATACAACTTTTTATGTTATCACTACATCAGCTTCATGTTAAGCCTTTGCAGCAAGCTTTATGCCATCAGTAACAACAGGGGTGGCACTGTAACTTGTTTTTTAACTTTAGTAATGCTGTAACTGTAGTGGTGCACTGACTTTTTTTCTCAACTGCAACATGCTGATCTTTTCTCTAGCAGCAACCTTCTGGGACTTCCTAATTAGCCTGATATCCAGGTCCAATATTTTCTCCTTGGCAGATATGTTGCAAACTATACCCAAAAGCACATTGTAATAGAGTTAGAGGGTCCTTTATATGTATTCTGATGTAGAATTATTAGCAAACACTAAATAAAAAATGTCTTTAAAAGTTTACTTAAATGGCCTTGTATTTTTCATTCTATAATGTTTCCATTTCTTTATCTGAAGTATAAGACAACTACTACAGTTATCACTGGGTCCTTTATTTGAATGTATGCATATTTCTTTAAATATATTTATAAACTATTTTTTTTCATTACACAATATTGTTTTTTTTTCCAACTTAATTGATACTTTCCAGATGTAACACAAAATCATGCAACACAACAGAATGATGGTTTTTTTATTCCTATTCCACACATATCTACTTCAATTACATTTTATTATAGGGATATGAAACTCAAAAATGTTCTTTCATAATTCAGATAGAACATGTCATTTTAAACATCTTTCTAGTTTACTTCTATTACAAAAATGTTTATGTTCTCTTGGTATCGTATGCTTAGGAGACACCCATTTTTGCTGTACTAAATGGCAGCAGTTATGTAAGAATGTTATCCATGTGCAAAAGCACTAGAGGACAGCACTATTTCCTGCCATGTAGCGCTCCAGGTGCCTACCTAGGTATCTCTTCAGTGAATATATAAATGTCCACAGCACTGTATCATTCAAAATATTTTATTCTCTGTACATAACAGGTACTCAAACAGCGACGTTTCGAGTGTTGCCACTCTTACTCATGCTAGTTACAAACTATCAATTACAACAATTTAAAACCCTCAGTTTGGCGCCAACCACTCTTCAGGTGGATCTGCTGCCCTCTTCTGTTCATTTCTAATAATACATTAAAAACATTTCTAATTACATGATACTATGTAACAAAAAATTTAAATAAAGTGTTTGCTTACATTAAAGTTATTTCTTTTACTCTTTGCATCTCAGATAGATCATATTTTAGCAGGATCACATTTTAATTTTATTTTTATACAATGAAGTTGTTCAACTAATTTCACACTTGGTTATATTTTAAACCATACTTATCCAAGATTATACTTTAAACAGTGTTATACTAGACAGTAAATAATTATACTATTTGAGAAGAGTTACACTATCCTAGGTGAAGATTATGGATGTCATTATACTTTCACTGAAAAAGTAGTTTTGCAGAAAAATAGTTTTACAGAAAAATAGACCAATCAAAGTCCCTATTGAGCCCATTAGGTTCCATACTACCCAATTCAAAGATCCAAAACATTTCTTTTTGTTTTAGTATCTTTTCTCTATCACCTCCATTTCTCTGTGGACCCACACTATCGATCACTTGCCACCTTAATTGGCTTATCTGGTGGCCACATTTTAGGAAGTGATGGGACACAGGGGCTTCAGTATTCTTACACCTTATGTTTGAGCGATGCTGACATATCCTGTCTCTGATCATACGGGTAGTCTCCCCTATGTAGATCAGAGAACAGGAACATTTTATGAGATAGATTACATATTTAGAATCACAGGTATAGTAATCTCTTATCTCATATTTTTTCCCATTTCTTGGGTGATAGAAATATTTACCTTTTATAATAGAGTGACAACTCATACAGCCCAGGCATGGGAAAGAACCTCTACTTTTATTACCAATAAATGCCTGTCTCTCACGCTTCTTAGAGCCAACGTCTGTATGTGTTAGTTGATCTCTCAGATTTCTTACTCTTTTAAAAGCCATTAATGGTGGATTTTTAAATATTTCTATACCTTTATTGCATTCGCTCAAAACATGCCAATGTCTATTTATAATTCGTTTTACATCCTCACTTGCAGGACTATATTGGGTAACCAAAACCAATTTATCTCCTTTTTTACTTTTAACCACACTTTGTTCCTTAGACCTTACTTTATCTATGTGTTTAGCAACAATTTCCTTTGGATATCCCCTATCTAGGAATTTTTGCTGCATCTCTCTAAGTCTGATTTCTTTAGTGACTGGATTGGTGACTATTCTGTCTACTCTTAATAGTTGACTCTTTGGTAATGAGTTAAGTAACCCTTTAGGATGGAAACTTCTGTAATCTAATAGTGTGTTCCTGTCTGTCTCCTTACTATAAATATCAAAGGTTAGCTTTCTTCCTTCCTTAATTACTCTAGTATCTAGAAAGGTCACTGTCTCTTCACTCCACTCTGCTGTGAACTCTAGACCAGGGACTGCCCCATTAATTTCTTTCACAAATTCCAACAGGGACTCAACGCTGCCCCACCATATGCCAAATACATCATCTATGAAACGCCACCAGGTGGCGCCATACTTTCTAAATTTATCATTTTCATAGATTATTCTCTCCTCAATTTCATTCATGAATAAATTGGCATATGATGGGGCAACGTTGGTCCCCATTGCTGTACCCTTAATCTGAATGTACCAATCATCCTGGAACATAAAGTGATTCCAATACAGAATAAGTCTCAATAATTCTTCAATAAATTCAACTTGTAAATCTGAACATTTTGTATTCAATTTGCATACTTTTTTTACTATTCCTATCCCTGTTTCATGTTTGATGGCCGTGTAGAGACTCTTTACATCCATTGTATATAATAGGAATTTTTCAGATTCAAAATATAGATCTTTGGCCTTATTTAGGAAATCTCCTGTATCTTTGAGGTATGAAGATATTTGTTTTACCTCAGGTTGCAAAATCTTATCTAGAAATGTTGAAATATTAGTTAAAGCTGAGTTGACACTCGAGACTATGGGCCTCCCCTGTGGTCTAGTAAGATCTTTATGTACCTTGGGTACCGTATAAAAGATGGGATTCTTGGGGTCTTTATTAAATAAATAATCTTTCAGTTTTTTGTCAATTAATTTACTTTCAAATGCTTTATTAATAATTACTTCCACCTCTTTCTGTATTTTACTCACTGGATTATAACTGAGCTTAACATACGTATCTTCATCTTTAAGCTGACTTAGTATTTCATTTATGTAGTACCCTTTATCAAGCACCACTGTTGCCCCGCCCTTATCTGCTTTTTTAATTGTCACTTCACTAGATTTGTTTTTCAAAATTTTTATTGCATCAAACTCATACTTAGTTAAATTTACCTCTGAATTTTTACTCTTATAAGGCATTTTTAGTTTTTTCTTCTCATTTTTTTGTTTCAGTTTGCCTATATCATTGCACACAAGACTTATAAAGGTATTTACACTGTGGTTAGTAGATGTAGGATTAAATATACTTTTACTTTTCAAATCTAGTTCTTTAAATTTCCATTTAACTTCAACATTTCGTGTATCTGACTCTATATAAACATTATCATGGAACCATGTTTTTAACCTTATGTTCCTAAAAAACCTTTGTAAATCCTTATTCAATTCAAAGAAATTTGTATCAGAGTAAGGGCAAAACGAAAGTCCTTTTTCTAACAGTCCCAATTCAGTCTCTGTTAATTCTTTCCCAGATATATTAAGTACTGTAGTATGTTCAGATCTTACCCCATCTTTAAGCTCAAAAAGTGCTGTGGACATTTATATATTCACTATTGGAATTGGGGAGATTTGGCAGGACCCTGTCTTCACGAGCACTGCACTCCTGAGTTGCTGTACTAATCGTTGTACATATTATTGGATGAAGTCTGCCTAGTACCTGCAATAGGAGTTGCTACAAAATGGAAAATAAAAGTACAGAAGGTATGAAAATGTTTGCTTATACAGAATTAGAAGCAGCAAGGATCACAGCCCTAGCTAAGGGCCCAAGAGATTTTCTTCATACAGCACCTGCGGAAAACCTAAGTAAAGTATTTGAACAAATGACCCATAAAAATACTAAGTGGAATCTACATGTAAGTACTCTCTCAGAATACTATAGGGTGAAAAGGATACCCAGAGGGCTCAGGATGAGCATTTGCCCTACACTCCTGAGAGATAAAAAGGACTATTGCGATAAGTTTGAATCCATTATCAATAAATGTTCCTATGACATTATGGTACTGACGGTGGAGTCGCTATTGGAGGAGATCGCAATCCAAGAAGCCAAGATTAAACAGAGCAGAGAGGATTTGCAGAAAACACTGTCGGCAGATGAGTGGGACAAACTAATCAGCGAAGTTAAACGTAAGACAGCAGAAATGGAGAAAATAATTAAAGAAAGAAAACGGCAAAAATTTCAAAGGGATGAGAATGATTACCTTACCGGTAAAGTGTATAAGTGGAGAAGCGATCACCATGGCAACGATAACAACAGCCATGGGGGCTACAGAAGAGGAGGTAATCGGAGAGCCAATAGAAATCAAGCAAAACCCGGAAGGAGCAACTGGCACGTCATACGTAGAGTCTGAGGACTCCTCCCCTTTAGATTCCAGCAACGACGGAGACAGCATAGAGGTGGAAAGAAGCACCGCAAGTGGAAGAAACAGGGGGAGAGGAGGACCGAGAAGATCAAGCAGGAGCCGGAGGGGAAGATCCTACCACTATTAGTAACAGAGAAGGAGAGCCCAATACCAGATAAAAGAACTGAGCTTAAAGATGGGGTAAGATCTGAACATACTACAGTACTTAATATATCTGGGAAAGAATTAACAGAGACTGAATTGGGACTGTTAGAAAAAGGACTTTCGTTTTGCCCTTACTCTGATACAAATTTCTTTGAATTGAATAAGGATTTACAAAGGTTTTTTAGGAACATAAGGTTAAAAACATGGTTCCATGATAATGTTTATATAGAGTCAGATACACGAAATGTTGAAGTTAAATGGAAATTTAAAGAACTAGATTTGAAAAGTAAAAGTATATTTAATCCTACATCTACTAACCACAGTGTAAATACCTTTATAAGTCTTGTGTGCAATGATATAGGCAAACTGAAACAAAAAAATGAGAAGAAAAAACTAAAAATGCCTTATAAGAGTAAAAATTCAGAGGTAAATTTAACTAAGGATGAGTTTGATGCAATAAAAATTTTGAAAAACAAATCTAGTGAAGTGACAATTAAAAAAGCAGATAAGGGCGGGGCAACAGTGGTGCTTGATAAAGGGTACTACATAAATGAAATACTAAGTCAGCTTAAAGATGAAGATACGTATGTTAAGCTCAGTTATAATCCAGTGAGTAAAATACAGAAAGAGGTGGAAGTAATTATTAATAAAGCATTTGAAAGTAAATTAATTGACAAAAAACTGAAAGATTATTTATTTAATAAAGACCCCAAGAATCCCATCTTTTATACGGTACCCAAGGTACATAAAGATCTTACTAGACCACCGGGGAGGCCCATAGTCTCGAGTGTCAACTCAGCTTTAACTAATATTTCAACATTTCTAGATAAGATTTTGCAACCTGAGGTAAAACAAATATCTTCATACCTCAAAGATACAGGAGATTTCCTAAATAAGGCCAAAGATCTATATTTTGAATCTGAAAAATTCCTATTATATACAATGGATGTAAAGAGTCTCTACACGGCCATCAAACATGAAACAGGGATAGGAATAGTAAAAAAAGTATGCAAATTGAATACAAAATGTTCAGATTTACAAGTTGAATTTATTGAAGAATTATTGAGACTTATTCTGTATTGGAATCACTTTATGTCCCAGGATGATTGGTACATTCAGATTAAGGGTACAGCAATGGGGACCAACGTTGCCCCATCATATGCCAATTTATTAATGAATGAAATTGAGGAGAGAATAATCTATGAAAATGATAAATTTAGAAAGTATGGCGCCACCTGGTGGCGTTTCATAGATGATGTATTTGGCATATGGTGGGGCAGCGTTGAGTCCCTGTTGGAATTTGTGAAAGAAATGAATGGGGCAGTCCCTGGTCTAGCGTTCACAGCAGAGTGGAGTGAAGAGACAGTGACCTTTCTAGATACTAGAGTAATTAAGGAAGGAAGAAAGCTAACCTTTGATATTTATAGTAAGGAGACAGACAGGAACACACTATTAGATTACAGAAGTTTCCATCCTAAAGGGTTACTTAACTCATTACCAAAGAGTCAACTATTAAGAGTAGACAGAATAGTCACCAATCCAGACACTAAAGAAATCAGACTTAGAGAGATGCAGCAAAAATTCCTAGATAGGGGATATCCAAAGGAAATTGTTGCTAAACACATAGATAAAGTAAGGTCTAAGGAACAAAGTGTGGTTAAAAGTAA
This sequence comes from Bombina bombina, assembly GCF_027579735.1. Classification (NCBI taxonomy): domain Eukaryota; kingdom Metazoa; phylum Chordata; class Amphibia; order Anura; family Bombinatoridae; genus Bombina; species Bombina bombina. The sequence continues at coordinate 264,008,120 of NC_069500.1, read as the reverse complement.
AAAAGGAGATAAATTGGTTTTGGTTACCCAATATAGTCCTGCAAGTGAGGATGTAAAACGAATTATAAATAGACATTGGCATGTTTTGAGCGAATGCAATAAAGGTATAGAAATATTTAAAAATCCACCATTAATGGCTTTTAAAAGAGTAAGAAATCTGAGAGATCAAATAACACATACAGACGTTGGCTCTAAGAAGCGTGAGAGACAGGCATTTATTGGTAATAAAAGTAGAGGTTCTTTCCCATGCCTGGGCTGTATGAGTTGTCACTCTATTATAAAAGGTAAATATTTCTATCACCCAAAAAATGGGAAAAAATATGAGATAAGAGATTACTATACCTGTGATTCTAAATATGTAATCTATCTCATAAAATGTTCCTGTTCTCTGATCTACATAGGGGAGACTACCCGTATGATCAGAGACAGGATATGTCAGCATCGCTCAAACATAAGGTGTAAGAATACTGAAGCCCCTGTGTCCCATCACTTCCTAAAATGTGGCCACCAGATAAGCCAATTAAGGTGGCAAGTGATCGATAGTGTGGGTCCACAGAGAAATGGAGGTGATAGAGAAAAGATACTAAAACAAAAAGAAATGTTTTGGATCTTTGAATTGGGTAGTATGGAACCTAATGGGCTCAATAGGGACTTTGATTGGTCTATTTTTCTGTAAAACTATTTTTCTGCAAAACTACTTTTTCAGTGAAAGTATAATGACATCCATAATCTTCACCTAGGATAGTGTAACTCTTCTCAAATAGTATAATTATTTACTGTCTAGTATAACACTGTTTAAAGTATAATCTTGGATAAGTATGGTTTAAAATATAACCAAGTGTGAAATTAGTTGAACAACTTCATTGTATAAAAATAAAATTAAAATGTGATCCTGCTAAAATATGATCTATCTGAGATGCAAAGAGTAAAAGAAATAACTTTAATGTAAGCAAACACTTTATTTAAATTTTTTGTTACATAGTATCATGTAATTAGAAATGTTTTTAATGTATTATTAGAAATGAACAGAAGAGGGCAGCAGATCCACCTGAAGAGTGGTTGGCGCCAAACTGAGGGTTTTAAATTGTTGTAATTGATAGTTTGTAACTAGCATGAGTAAGAGTGGCAACACTCGAAACGTCGCTGTTTGAGTACCTGTTATGTACAGAGAATAAAATATTTTGAATGATACAGTGCTGTGGACATTTATATATTCACTATTGGAATTGGGGAGATTTGGCAGGACCCTGTCTTCACGAGCACTGCACTCCTGAGTTGCTGTACTAATCGTTGTAGGTATCTCTTCAGCATAGAATATCATGGGAACGAAGCAAATTTGATAGAAGTAAATTGGAAACATTTTTTTAAAGTGTATGCTCTGTCTGAATTACAAAAGAAAAATTTTGGGTTTCATATCCCTTAACCCCTTAACGACTGACGATGTATGATGTACGTCTTCTAAAAAAAATACACTTAATGACAGAGGATGTACCCCGTGCGTCGTTGATCTTGGAAAGTGGTGGAAGCGATCCTGATCGCTTCCAGCCACTTTCCGGTTATTGCAGTGATGCCTCGATATCGAGGCATCCTGTAATAACCTTTCCTACCCATCCGATGCAGAGAGAGCCACTCTCTGGCCCTCTCTGCATTGGACATTGATGGCCGCAATTGTTGGTGGGTGGGAGTTGATGTGGGTGGCCATCGATGGCGTGCATGATGCTAGAGGGAGGCAGGATCGTGGTCGGTGTCGCCGGGGGCGTGCACGGAAGCGCGCATGCATGGGGGGCTACATGCGAGTGCGTGCACTGGGCGGGAGCGGGTGGCAACCACTACACTATAGAAATGTTTTATATATGAAGTGGGAGAAAGGGGGGTGGGAATTTGAAATTTTAATGGATCAAAGGGATCTGGGAGGGGTGAGGGGTTGGTCTTGGTGGGGGGGGAAGCTACACTAAAGAAAAAAGTAGAACAAATTAATTTTTTTTATTGCAAACTGGGTACTGGTAGACAACTGTCAGTACCCAAGATCGGTCCCAATAAGGTAGAGGGGGAGGGTTAGAAAGTTGTTTTGGGGGGATCAGGAAGGTTGGGAGCTAAGAGAGGATCCTACACAGCAGCATATGTAAATATGATATAAAAAACAAAATAAAAGATACCTTTTATTTTAGTACTGGCAGACTTTCTGCCAGCACTTAAGATGGTGGGGCATTTGTGGGGTGGGGGAGGGAAGAGAGCTGTTTGGGAGGGATCAGGGGGTGTGATGTGTCAGGTGGGAGGCTGATCTCTACACTAAAGCTAAAATTTACCCTGAAAGCTCCCTACAAGCTACCTAATTAACCCCTTCACTGCTAGCCATAATACACATGTGATGTGCAGCGGCATTTAGTGGCCTTCTAATTATCAAAAAGCAACGCCAAAGCCATATAAGTCTGCTATTTCTGAACAAAGGGCATCCCAGAGAAGCATTTACAACCATTTATGCCATAATTGCACAAGTTGTTTGTAAATAATTTCAGTGAGAAACCTAAAGTTTGTGAAAAAATTTGTGAAAAAGTGAACGATTTTTTTAATTTGATACATTTGGCAGTGAAATGGTGGAATGAAATATAGCAAAATGGGCCTAGATCAATATTTTGGGATGTCTTCTAAAAAACAATATATACATGTCAAGGGATATTCAGGGATTCCTGAAAGATATTAGTGTTCTAATGTAACTAGCGCTAATTTTGAAAAAAGTGGTTTGGAAATAGCAAAGTGCTACTTGTATTTATGGCCCTAAAACTTGCAAAAAATGCAAAGAACATGTAAACATTGGGTATTTCTAAACTCAGGACAAAATTTAGAAACTATTTAGTATAGGTGTTTTTTGGTGGTTGTAGATGTGTAACAGATTGTGGGGATCAAAGTTAGAAAAAGTGTGTTTTTTTCCATTTTTTTCCTCATATTTTATAAAAAAAATTATAGTAAATTATAAGATATGATCAAAATAATGGTATCTTTAGAAAGTCCATTTAATGGCGAGAAAAACTGTATATAATATGTGTGGGTACAGTAAATGAGTAAGAGGAAAATTACAGCTAAACACAAACACCGCAAAAATGTAAAAATAGCCCTGGTCCCAAACGGACAGAAAATGGAAAAGTGCTGTGGTCATTAAGGGGTTAAAGGGACACTGAACCCAAATTTTTTCTTTAATGATTCGGATAGAGCATGCAATTTTAAGCAACTTTCTAATTTACTCCTTTTATCAATTTGTTATCTTGCTATCTTTTTTGAAAAAGAAGGCATCTAGGCTTTTTTTTGGTAAAGAATTCTGGACAGCACTTTTTTTATTGGTGGATGAATTTATCCACCAATCAGCAAGAATGACCCAGGTTGTTCACCAAATATGGGCCGGCATCTAAACTTCCATTTTTGCATTTCAAATAAAGATACCAAGAGAATGAAGAAAATTTGATAATAGGAGTAAATTAGAACGTTGCTTACAATTTAATGCTCTATCTGAATCACAAAAGAAAAAAAAATTGGGTTCAGTGTCCCTTTAAATGTTTCATTTTTTAATAAAAAAATAAAAAAAACTGGTAGAGTGTTCATGAGTTTTAAACAGTAGATAACCTGTAATTAATTCTTCATTAGCTCAAAAAGGAACACCTACTTGTTATAAAGTCAATGATGTTCATGTATAGGAAAAACATGTGGTCATCTTTTGAAAGTCCTAGTACAAATGTGACTAATATTTTCCCTTAGACACACCATTTCAAATGGAGAAGTACAGCTGGGAGGTCATTCTTAATCTGTGACTGAACTACACACTGTGGGCCTGATTACAAGTGGAGCATTAATTAACGATCTCGCTCAAGCGTTAACTTTGCTAGAAGTAAGCTTTTTGTGCATGTTGGGTTGCGCTCATATTAAAAATTAAAAGTAAAAAATTATCGCTCTCATGCTAACCCGACAAACATAAAAAGCCGAACTTGCAATATCATGCACAAGGTAACATATTCCCTCATTAAAATCAATGGAGCAAAATAGCTTAAAAAAACCCTAACATCCTACTCACATGCAAATCCGATTGCATATTCTCAAGTGCGCTAACCCGACATGAAAATATAAATATCTCACATACAAGAATATGTTCTATTTATTCATAAATACATATTTCTATATATTTCTGATGGTATTTTTGTACAATATAGATCTATCTTTATATATACATAATTATATATTATGGTACAATTTATATCTAGCTTTATATATACATGATTATATATAGGTATACATATATACATATATATATATATATATATATATATATACACATATATATATATATATATATATATATATGAATAATTATTTATAAATACATAGAACATATTATGCTATGTGCAGAACATTGGAATTTGAAACATTTACAGTAAATACACAGTAACACTTTATTAAATATCAATGAATAAAAATAAATATATCAAAAATGTACTTTTTTATGTTTTCCTCTACTTAACTGCAAATGGCTACAATGCAATGTCTGTAAATACACATATACACATATAAATACATAAATACATCTGTACACACATATACATATACAATCATGATCAAAAAAATAGGCACCCCTGCATTTCTGTAAAATAATGCACCATTTCACCCAGAAAATTGCTGCAATTACAAATGTTTAGGCATTCTAATGTTTATTTCTTTTGTTTGTATTGGTATGACACAAAAAAGTGGAGGAAAAAAAGCCAAATCTGACACATTCCATGCAAAACTTAAAAAATAGACAGGACAAAATTATTGGCACCATTAATTTAATATTTGGTAGCACACCCCTTGGAAAAAAATAACTGAAATCAACCACTTCCTTTAACCATTAATGAGTTTCTTACACCTCTCTACTGGAATTTTGGACCACTTTTTTTTCGCCAACTGCTTCAGGTCTCTCAGATTGGAAGGGTTCCTTTTCCCAACTGCTGTTTTGAGATCTCTCAACAGGTGCTCTATGGGATTGAGGTCTGGACTCATTGTTGGCCATTTCAGTACTCTCCAGTACTTTGTCTTAAACCATTTCTGGGTGCTTTTTGACATGTGCTTTGGGTCATTGTCCTGCTGTAAGACCCATGACCTCTGACAGAGACCCAACTTTTTGACACTGGGCCCTACATTGCACTACAGGATTCTTTGGTAGTCTTCAGATTTCATAATGCCATGCACATAGTCAAGACATCCAGTGCCTGAAGCAGCAAAGAAACCCCAAAACATCCATGAACCTTCACCATGTTTGACTGTGGGAACCAAATTCTTTTCTTTAAAAGCCTTATTTCTTTTTCTGAAAACAGTAGCATGATAGGCTTTACCAAAAATCTGTAATTTTGTTTCGTCTGTCCACAGCACATTCTCCCAAAAGGACTTTGGCTTCCTCAGGTAAGTTTTGGCAAATTCCGATCTGGCTTTTTTATGTTTCTGTGTCAGCAGTGGGGTCCTCCTGGGTCTCCTACCATTGCCTCCCTTTCTTTCCTATGGCGATGTATAGTGTGAGCTGACACATTTGTACCCTGTTCCTGATGGTCAGCTTGAATTTGTCTGGAAGTTGATTGAGGTTCTTTATCCCCTATTTGAACAATCCTTTGTTGCAATTTTTGATCAATCTTTCTCTTTCGTCCACGTCCAGGGAGATTAGCTACAGTGCCATGGGCTGTAAACTTCTTGACAATGTTGCGCACAATCGACACAGGAACATTAAGATCTCTAGAGATGGACTTGTAACCTTGAGATTGTCCATGCTTTTCCACAATTTTTGTTCTCAAATCTTCAGAGAATTATTTTCTGCTTTTTTCTTAGCTATGCTCAGTGTAGCACACAGAGACACACAACAGAAAGGTTGAGTCAATTTTTCACCATTTTAACTGGTTGCCGGTGTGATTTCTATATTGTCAGCACCTGTTAACTGATACAGGGGAATTTAATTACAAATTACAGGAGCATCACAAACTTCAAAGGAAATTATTTCTTACAATTTTTAAAAGGTGCCAATAATTTTGTCCAGTCCATTTTTTGGAGCTTTGCGTGGAATGTGTTAGATTTGGCTATTTTTCACACTTTTTTGTGACATACCAATACAAACAAAAGAAATAAACATAAGAATGCATAAACATTTGTATTTGCAACACTTTTCTGGGCAAAGTGGTGCATTATCTGACAGAAATGCAGGGGTGCCAATATTTTTGCCCATGACTGTATGTATACACAGAAATATACATATTTATACATGTTTATCTATGTATGTCTATGTTAAAGTCCTTTGCTTGTTTTTTTTTAATAACACCGGAGACCTTATATCTTTGAGCCTTTATAATTTTTTGTGCAATACTTTTTTAATATTTTTTATCAAATGGTGTTATTATAAGTATAACTTACATTGTCATTTATTTTTATGTATTTTGTGAGACTTTTGACCAGAGCTCTAAGGTCAAGCTAACCCGACATATGTTAATTTCAATTGCGCTCAAGCGATCGTATTTACTTTCAACTTGTCATACGAACGGTAAAACTGACAAGCGCAAACACCCATAATAAACCTCTTTTTGCTTGTGCTTAACTGCTCCACTCGTAATTTAGCCCTGTATTAGGCTAGTTTGCAAAAGTAAAATGAAAAGAAGACCAAAAATGTTTTGAAGAGTAGTAACACATGCAGTAAAGAAAAAAGAGACAACTTATAAAATTGTGCTCACGCCTGTGGAGTTATTTAAGAGTCAGAACAAATTGCATGAAATGCAAGCCTTTTGAAAGATCTGAGATAAGGAGGCTGCCTGCAGAAGCTTAGATACAATATAATCACAGAGGTAAAAAGTATTAATATAACAGTGTTGGTTATGCACAACTGTAATAAAGGGATTATCTATCTTTTAAAATAATACAATTGTTGTTGTTTACTGTCCCTTTAACCTTTTAAAGCCGTTATGCCGTTCCATTCCGTCATAATTAGACTGGGCTTTAAAGCCGTTATGACGGAATGGAACGTCATAACTAACGGCTGTCCTGAAGCCTTCTGTGCTTCAGGGATTTAATCGCGGTCTGGAGGGCGTTCCTAGGATTGTAGGGACGCCCCCCAGATGCGATCCAATAATTGAAATCTCGCGATTGTATGCACGATCGCGTAGTTTCAATTTGTCTACATCGGAACAGTTGTTCCGATGTAGGCACTTTAACCCTGTCACGAAAGGGTTAATCATGACTTTGTAACATCTATGTTTCATTGCATATTTTAAAATGAATCTTCATCATTAGAACTGCTCATAATATACATCAACACTTAGCATTTTGGAAAATGTATTAACATTGGAAATACATCACCAGTCAATAAACTAAATATCATTTCCATACACCTAGATTACGAGTTCTGCGTTAGCCTTAAAAAGCAGCGTTAAGGGGTCCTAACGCTGCTTTTTAATGCCCGCTGGTATTACGAGTATGGCAGGAAAGGGTCTACCGCTCACTTTTCTTTCGCGACTTTTGGCTACCGCAAATCCCCTTACGTCAATTGCGTATCCTATCTTTTTAATGGGATTTGCCTAACGCCGGTATTATGAGTCTTGGAAGAAGTGAGCGGTACAGCCTCTACCTCCAAGACTCCTACCGCATTTAAAAGTCAGTAGTTAAGAGTTTTATGGGCTAACGCCGGAACATAAAACTCTTAACTACAGTGGTAAAAGTACACTAACACCCATAAACTACCTATCAACCCCTAAACCGAGGCCCCCCACATCGCAAACACTATAATAAACATTTTTAACCCCTAATCTGCCGACCGGACATCGCCGCCACCTACATCATCCCTATGAACCCCTAAAATGCTGTCCCTAACATTGCCGACACCTATATTATATTTATTAACCCCTAATCTGCTGCCCCCAACGTCGCTGCCACCTACCTACACTTATTAACCCCTAATCTGCTGACCGGACATCGCCGCAACTATAATAAATGTATTAACCCCTAAACCGCCGCAATCCCGCCTCGCAAACACTATAATAAATTGTATTAACCCCTAATCTGCCCCCCCCCAATGTCACCGCAACCTACCAACAAATATTAACCCCTAATCTGCCGCCCCCAACGTCGCCACTACTATAATAAAATTATTAACCCCTAAACCTAAGTCTAACCCTAACCCCCACCTAAGTTAAGTATAATTTAAATAAAACTAAATAAATTTACTATAATTAAATAAATTATTCCTATTTAAAAATAAATACTTACCTATAAAATAAACCATAAGATAGCTACAATATAACTAATAGTTACATTGTAGCTATTTTAGGATTTATATTTATTTTACAGGCAACTTTGTATTTATTTTAACTAGGTACAATAGCTATTAAATAGTTAATAACTATTTAATAGCTACCTAGTTAAAATAATTACAAAATTACCTGTAAAATAAATCCTAACCTAAGTTACAAATACACCTAACACTACACTATCAATAAAATAATTAAATAAATTAACTACAATGATCTAAACTAAAATACAATTAAATTAACTAAACTATATTACAAAAAAACAAAAACACTAACATCTAAGCCCCCTAATAAAGTAAAAAAGCCCACCAAAATAATAAAATTCCCTACCCTATACTAAGTTACAAAAGTAATCAGCTCTTTTACCAGCCCTTAAAAGGGCATTTTGCGGGGCATTGCCCCAAAGTAATCAGCTCTTTTACCTGTAAAAAAAACAAATACAATACCCCCCCAACATTACAACCCACACACCCCTACTCTAAAACCCATCTGATCCCCCCTTAAAAAAAACTAACACTACCCCATTGAAGATCACCCTACCTGGAGCCGTGTTCACCCGGAGCAGCAGAAGTCTTCATCCGATCGGGGCAGAAGAGGTCCTCCATCCAGCAAAAGTCTTCATCCAAGCGGCATCTTCTATCTTCATCCATCCGGCGCGGAGCGGGTCCATCTTCAAGACATCCGACGCGGAACATCCTCTTTTTCCGGACGACTAACGACGAATGAAGGTTCCTTTAAATGACGTCATCCAAGATGGCGTCCCTCAAATTTCGATTGGCTGATAGGATTCTATCAGCCAATCGGAATTAAGGTAGGAAAAATCTGATTGGCTGATGTAATCAGCCAATCGGATTGAAGTTCAATCCGAATGGCTGATTGGATCAGCCAATAGAATTGACCTCACATTCTATTGGCTGATCCAATCATTAGGGGTTAATAAGTGTAGGTAGGTGGCTGCGACATTGGGGGGGCAGATTAGGGGTTAATAAATATAATATAGGTGTCGGCGATGTTGGGGGCAGCAGATTAGGGGTTCATAGGGATAATGTAGGTGGCGGCGGTGTCCGGAGCAGCAGATTAGGGGTTAATAGTATAATGCAGGTGTCAGCGATAGCGGGGGCGGCAGATTAGGGGTTAATAAGTGTAAGATTAGGGGTGTTTAGACTCGGGGTTCATGTTAGGGTGTTAGGTGTAGACTTAGAAAGTGTTTCCCCATAGGAAACAATGGGGCTGCGTTAGGAGCTGAACGCTGCTTTTTTGCAGGTTTTTTTTTTCAGCCAGTTTAGCCCCATTGTACCGCTACCGTAAGCAACGCTAGTATTGAGGGTTGAAGTGGAGCTAAATTTGGCTCAACGCTCACTTTTCTGAGGCTAACGCAGCCATTCAGAAAACTCGTAATACCAGCGTTGGCTTAAGGGAGCGCTGGGAAAAAAGGAGCGTTAGCCCCGCATGTTTTTACCAACAATACTCGTAATCTAGGCATTAATTTCTCCAACACAAATTAATTCTAAATTAATTAAAACTCACTGCAATCTCAACTCAAATTCCCCAAATGAGGCGGCGGATACCAGTCAACCCTCTGCAATATATTTGTTTAATTATATTATTTAGACCAGACATTATTTAGTGTTTTGATGATTGATTGATTTTTTTTTTTTTTTTTTGAGGTTACAATTATTTTACCTAAGATTCTAAATGATTAATTGAACCGTTTTAAACATACAGAATTTGCTTTTAAAGTTTAATTAATGTATTTAACATTGCTTTTTAATATGTGAGCTTTATTATTCATTTATGTCCATTTTTCTTATATCAGGTCATTATGCTGAGTTGTTCTAGACAAACTTAATTAATCTCACTAAACAATTGATCTTTTCCTGTAGGCAAATCTTGTAGGTCCTGCATTTGGCAATTCTTAATAATCAAAGACATGTTCATTAATTATTGTCCTCTTTAATGCTCTAGTTGTATGTTGTCACAGTTTCTTAAGTTCCAGTTGTTTGTCATCTTTCTTAGTGATTTTAAAATAGTTGTAATAGCTTAATTCTGAGGATGTTTATTGTTATTGATCATCAACAATATTTTGTACATCAATTTTGGGATGATGATCATTTTCATTCAGCTTAGTAATATAAGTTTTTATATGTTAACCAAGAAAAATCAAAACGTCACAGACTAGATAGGGTTGGATGTTTAATGTGTCATTAGTTTTCATAGCGTATCTATTTAATTATTCATATATCATTAAGAATATACCTGATTTTTCTGTGTTTATTTATCAAAAAACTTAAGTTGTCATTATATTCCTGTATATACTTTCTGATAGAGAAAAGGGGCTTTAACACTTTTCCTTCTGTGAGCCTAAATTTTTGCAACCTTAATTTTACTTTTAATATCATATAGCTAGTTTATTTTGGCAAACACAATAAAATGTCTGACCATGCGTAAAGACTAAGACTTACATAAAAAACATATGCACCAAACACAATGGAAATGCATTAAAATAATTTTTTATACTCATATATACAATAATTGATAAAATTATTCATAGAAATATTATGAAACTTTTTTTTAAGGGTTCAAAGTTATATGGTATATGACAATGAATTAATATATGTCTAAATATGTGTATGGGTGTGTATATATGAGTGTATATGTGTGTGTGTGTGTATTTATACAGTATATACACGCACACACACACACAGGGCTTTTTGTGGAGGTACTCACTGGTACTGAGTACCCCCACCTCTGCCATATTATAACGGGTAATATTTGTAATTATCATGTAAATACTCTTTCACAAGAAGGGGCTGCAAAACAAAACATGTGCCTTTGGTTTTCTGAAATTTACTGAGCACAATATATCAATAAATATTGAATAATAGTGCTGCAGAATCTGTTGGCGCTCTACAAATAACTGCTAATAATAATGAGTACCTGGACCTTTTTTTTACTATATATATATATATATATATATATATATATATATATATATATATATATATATATATATATATATATATATATATATATATATATATATATATATATATAAATATATATATATATATATATACAGGGAGTGCAGAATTATTAGGCAAGTTGTATTTTTGAGGATTAATTTTATTATTGAACAACAACCATGTTCTCAATGAACCCAAAAAACTCATTAATATCAAAGCTGAATAGTTTTGGAAGTAGTTTTTAGTTTGTTTTTAGTTATAGCTATTTTAGGGGGATATCTGTGTGTGCAGGTGACTATTACTGTGCATAATTATTAGGCAACTTAACAAAAAACAAATATATACCCATTTCAATTATTTATTTTTACCAGTGATACCAATATAACATCTCAACATTCACAAATATACATTTCTGACATTCAAAAACAAAACAAAAACAAATCAGTGACCAATATAGCCACCTTTCTTTGCAAGGACACTCAAAAGCCTGCCATCCATGGATTCTGTCAGTGTTTTGATCTGTTCACCATCAACATTGCGTGCAGCAGCAACCACAGCCTCCCAGACACTGTTCAGAGAGGTGTACTGTTTTCCCTCCTTGTAAATCTCACATTTGATGATGGACCACAGGTTCTCAATGGGGTTCAGATCAGGTGAACAAGGAGGCCATGTCATTAGATTTTCTTCTTTTATACCCTTTCTTGCCAGCCACGCTGTGGAGTACTTGGACGCGTGTGATGGAGCATTGTCCTGCATGAAAATCATGTTTTTCTTGAAGGATGCAGACTTCTTCCTGTACCACTGCTTGAAGAAGGTGTCTTCCAGAAACTGGCAGTAGGACTGGGAGTTGAGCTTGACTCCATCCTCAACCCGAAAAGGCCCCACAAGCTCATCTTTGATGATACCAGCCCAAACCAGTACTCCACCTCCACCTTACTGGCGTCTGAGTCGGACTGGAGCTCTCTGCCCTTTACCAATCCAGCCACGGTCCCATCCATCTGGCCCATAAAGACTCACTCTCATTTCATCAGTCCATAAAACCTTAGAAAAATCAGTCTTGAGATATTTCTTGGCCCAGTCTTGACGTTTCAGCTTGTGTGTCTTGTTCAGTGGTGGTCGTCTTTCAGCCTTTCTTACCTTGGCCATGTCTCTGAGTATTGCACACCTTGTGCTTTTAGGCACTCCAGTGATGTTGCAGCTCTGAAATATGGCCAAACTGGTGGCAAGTGGCATCTTGGCAGCTGCACGCTTGACTTTTCTCAGTTCATGGGCAGTTATTTTGCGCCTTGGTTTTTCCACACGCTTCTTGCGACCCTGTTAACTATTTTGAATGAAACGCTTGATTGTTCGATGATCACGCTTCAGAAGCTTTGCAATTTTAAGAGTGCTGCATCCCTCTGCAAGATATCTCACTATTTTTGACTTTTCTGAGCCTGTCAAGTCCTTCTTTTGACCCATTTTGCCAAAGGAAAGGAAGTTGCCTAATAATTATGCACATAAGCAAGGAACTCTTCCCAGTGTTGCTCAAGGTGTTTGGTGTATGGGGAGGGAAATGAATGAATCTTGTCAAGACGCTGTTGATGCGTGCAAATCATGCAGTATGTGGAAATATGAAAAGAGCTCTGTCTGCGGTGTGGCAGGTTTAAATAAGGCTAAACACCGGAGTGGTGTATAACTCACCAAACTTGCTGCTTTCGCCTTACTCCGCGAGCCTTTGTAATATCCTGCCCCGCTGGCTTTCACTTGCTCCTCACTCCTGGAGATCTTGTAGCCTGTGCTCCGATATCCGTCCAAAAGGGCATACCGCTTCACAGCATCCGTAGTGTTTTGTTGTAAGCACGCTGTGGCTGAGCGTGATCCGGCATTTCCTGGTTCATGACGTAATAGTCTGCATACGCCAATGGGATTCCCTGCTACACGATCGTAGCCCCATACACCAGCTATCCACCTGAGTGCCGAGATTCGAGCCTGGTAACAGTGTATATCCAAACAAAAAATGCAAAAAACCAGGCGAGTCTCCAGGCACTATAGAATAAAAGTTCAATGTTTATTGGAAGCCAGATTAAAAAGTTTAAGACATAATAAACATAAAATAAGAAAGCTGAGCTGTCTTACGCGTTTCGGCTACAATTAGCCTTACTCATAGACACACTTTGTGAGCACAGACACCAGGCTTAAATAGCCTAGTGGCCGGGAAAACAAAGCCCCAGCTGAACGTAATTAGCATAAGGTGCATTCATATGTTACACTAAGAAACTATTACAAAAGTGACAGGTATGGAAAGGGAAATAAACTTGATTGAAACAATACAATGTCAAAAAAAGCACCAGTGCAAGCATATAGATAGGGGAGTTAACCAAAGGTAATCGCTTACTAACATCAGTATTATGAATGTAAATATATATAGAAATAGAGCAGGCAAGGTGATCTGCAATTTAAAGGAACATACCCGTATATTAAAGTGTAGAAAACAATGGCTAAAGTTAGAAAAGACAAAAACAGGGAATCTCACATAAGTATAAATAAATATATACACTCATATAGGCTAGCAAGTCCCTCATTACAAAGAAGATATTAAACCAAAATATTTTGTTTGTTTTTTGAACTTTTGAAATATTTAAAGGGACATACGCTTAAGTAGAGGTGCTTGAATCCATACCAAGCATGAATTATGCCCAAATGTAAAAGAAGTTTAACAGGACATATAGTAACATTTGGAAAGTGGCTGTAGGTTTGGGAGTGTACTCCTCATTATTTGACAAATCGATGTAAGATTCATATTCTAATGATAAAACCCTTAATTGCTGGGACTTAAATGTTTGGTATAATAGAAAGGAGACTGTGATTATAAGATGACAGATATCAGGCACATGATTAGAATGTTAAATTCTCTATACGCTTATTGTTATAAATACAAAAGTGACATGTACTCTTTGAATTTATAAATGCTTGACCATTAGAATCAAGTGAGTTCCAATAATCAGCTTCGTTTCCAGAGGTTAATAACATCTCCTTCTATATTGAAACCTTCCGGTCTCCTAGTTCTAAGTTGGAATATCCAGTATGCCTCTTGGTATAGTAATCTAGTATTCATGTCACCTCCTCTATCTGGTGTCCTGATTTGCTCTATGACCTGCCATTGAAAGCTTTTAACATTTTTACCGTGTTTGTGGATAAAGTGTCGTGCTAGATCTGAACACTCAATACCATTATCAATATTGTTGAGATGTTCACGGATTCTAGTGCGTGCTTCTCTAGTCGAGCAACCTACATACTGTTTTCTGCAAGATGTGCAATCTACCAAATAAATGACATTGTGTGTCCTGCAATTGGTGCAATTCTTAAGGGAATAGACCCTTTGGGTAGCCATAGATTGAAAATTTTTTGTAATACGTGTGTAGCTACAGGCTATACATTTGTTAAAATGGCATTTATAATGCCCCTTAACATGTAACCAACTGCTAGTACCAGATTTTTTCTTTAACATACTCGGTGAAAGCATGTTCCCTATGGTGCAGCCTCTTTTGGCTACAAAGTTGCACCCAGATTGAACATAGTCTTTTAGACTATCTTCTGCCGTGAGTATAGGGAGATGTTTGGTGATGATTGCACAGATATCCCTGTATTGGGAGCTATAAGTGGTTGTGAAAAGGGGTTTAGACTTATCAAACTTATCACCCCTAGAAGAGTTGTAATTGGTTGACAACATGGTTGACCTGTCAATGCGTTTTACCTCCAATAAAGCCCTATTGACAACCTTCTTTGAATACCCTCTTTCTAAGAGTTGAGTGGCTAGTATCTCACTATTTGTTTCAAAGTCAGTATCTGTTGTACAGTTGCGCTTCAAGCGTGTAAATTGTCCCTTTGCTATCCCAAAACCCGTGTGTCTGGGATGATTGCTTTTTGCATGCAGAATATTATTGCATGAAATGGGTTTGCGGTACAAGTTCGTGATCACCTGGCCCTTTTCAACATCACCTGTTAGGGTGAGATCTAGATATGTTGTCGTATGGGTATCGGATTGGTAGGTGAATTCTAATCCTGCTTCGTTCTGGTTGATAAAGGACACAAAATCAGATTTCTGATCTTCTGTGCCAGTCCAGATGATCAAAAGATCATCAATATATCTTTTATAGGTGTTGATGCAGTCTCGATATGGGTTTCCCTCACCATAGACGTGGGACCGCTCCCACCATGCCATGAAAATATTCGCGTAAGATGGTGCAAATTTAGCACCCATGGCGGTCCCACGTCTCTGGAGGAAATACTCATTCTCAAACTTAAAGTAGTTATGGTGCAGGAGAAAGTCTAAAGATTTGACTATAAATTCCTTAAGTGTGTCATCGTAATTACTTAATTGATCTAAAAGACATCTAACTGCTATCAGCCCTTGATCGTGCGGAATGGCAGAGTACAGACCAACCACGTCAATTGTCAACCAAGAACAATCTTTATTCCAAACCACTTGTTTCAGACAGTTAAGAAGGTGCTTAGTGTCACGTAGGTATGATGGAATCTGCAGGACAATGGGCTGCAGCAGGGAGTCAATCCAGCTAGATAGCTGCTCAAATAGTGATCCAATACCCGAGACAATAGGTCTCCCTTTCACCACCTCCAAGGATTTATGTACCTTAGGGAGGTGGTGAAATATTGGTACAACAGGGTTAGAAACATATAAAAAATCCAAAGTATCCTGATCTATGACTCCATCCTCCAGGCCATCGTCCAGCAGACTCCATAACTTTGTCTTAAATAATTCTGTCGGATCAGAATTCAAAATTCGATAGACATCTCTGTCATATAATTGTCTGTGAGCCTCCTCTATGTATTTGGATCTATCCAAGACCACAATACTGCCTCCCTTGTCTGAATCTTTTATGGTGATGTCTTGTCTAGATTTTAATTTATCCAAAGATTCTTTTTGTAATGCTGTTAAGTTAGGGTAGGTGTGTTTTGGATTATTATGGAGCTCAATCAAATCTTGTTCTACCCTTTTGTGAAAGGCTTCTAAAAAAGGTCCCCTTTCACGAATGGGGTAGAACACTGATTTCGGTTTGTAACCAGCATGTGACGTTTTTAAAGTAAGTGAATCCGTGTGTGCCTCAACACTTAGATCCTGCAGACTAAGTATATCGCACACTTCTTGAAAGTCCACTATATCATATATATGTGTTTGAGTGGTGCATAGTAGTGGATCTGAGGGGGATGTGGAGGTATCGTCCTGATGTTTGTCCCAAAAAAATTTTTTTAGAGTAAGATTTCTAATTAGTTTATTAACATCGACAATCGTGTCGAAGAAGTTAAACTTCTTTGTAGGGACATAACCTAAACCCAGACTAAGTACCTCCATCTCCCCATCAGTCAGAGCAATAGAAGATAAATTGATAATCTTCAAAGGGTATATTTGTTCCTCCTTCCCCTGCCCTTGTAACGCCCCCTTCTGCCTCCTGCCCCTCTTCCTCTTACCCCTCCTCCTGCGATGCCTCTGGTGGCAATTTGAAAAACCTGGGTATCTGCTGAGTTGTTAATAGGGACTGAGGTGGCAGTAGGTCTTGGATCCATTTCATTGTCACTGAGAAACTCCATATTCCTTTGATCATTAACTGAGATCAATTGGGTAGAATTATCCCTCTTATGGGCGTTTCTCGTGACTATGGGATCCTGTCTGACATTCTTAATAATTGGACGTAAAACTTGTGATTCTTCATCAGAGGGACCGCTTGAGTCAAATCTATTCTCATTATCTGAGCGGTCATCCTCAGAAGTATCATTATCTGAAAAAGTGACCCTCTTTTCAGATCTATCTTTACTAGATGAATGAGTTGATCTGGAGTTAGACCTAGATTTCCTTTGTCTGATATTTGAAAACTGAGAACGCAGATGCCAATTGTAAACCTTATTATTGGTATGGTCTGCGTAATCCCTGTTATATTTCCTAAGTTTAAAATTATCTAGGTCAGTTCTAAATTTTTTAATCGTTTCTTGTAGGATTTTATCAAACTGTGGGTATTTGGGGTGATCTATAAAAGCATTGAGATCCTTTTGAATGTTTACTAAATCCTCCCTGGTCTTTTTTAACTGTGACTCTTTGTATCTTATAATTAGACCCATCAGTCTACTAGAACATTCACTTAATATGATATTCCAGTCCTTGATGAAATCTGGATCATCAACATTAAAAGAGGGGTATTTATTGAGTCTCAGTCCCCTTGGTATGAGGTTCATCTGTAGATATTTCTCCAGGGCACGTTTATCCCACCATATCCTATACTCCTGCAAGAGGGTCTTTTCCAGTAATTGAAAAATGTCACTAATGGATAAAGATTCAGTTTGTTTAATGAAAGTGTCGTCCAAAGAAAGTCTTTCCATATCCATATCTGTTAGTGATCTCAGTGAAAATAAATCAGTGGTTTCCATAATTACAAATATTAAGGACTTTGAGTAAACTGATAAGTAAATATATAAACGGCAAAGAAAGTCCATCAACAGGTGTCACTGTAATGTTGTGTATACAGAGTCTTTCCCACCGAGCACACGGAAGAAAACAAGGGGTTAATTGATATAAGCAAGGAACTCTTCCCAGTGTTGCTCAAGGTGTTTGGTGTATGGGGAGGGAAATGAATGAATCTTGTCAAGACGCTGTTGATGCGTGCAAATCATGCAGTATGTGGAAATATGAAAAGAGCTCTGTCTGCGGTGTGGCAGGTTTAAATAAGGCTAAACACCGGAGTGGTGTATAACTCACCAAACTTGCTGCTTTCGCCTTACTCCGCGAGCCTTTGTAATATCCTGCCCCGCTGGCTTTCACTTGCTCCTCACTCCTGGAGATCTTGTAGCCTGTGCTCCGATATCCGTCCAAAAGGGCATACCGCTTCACAGCATCCGTAGTGTTTTGTTGTAAGCACGCTGTGGCTGAGCGTGATCCGGCATTTCCTGGTTCATGACGTAATAGTCTGCATACGCCAATGGGATTCCCTGCTACACGATCGTAGCCCCATACACCAGCTATCCACCTGAGTGCCGAGATTCGAGCCTGGTAACAGTGTATATCCAAACAAAAAATGCAAAAAACCAGGCGAGTCTCCAGGCACTATAGAATAAAAGTTCAATGTTTATTGGAAGCCAGATTAAAAAGTTTAAGACATAATAAACATAAAATAAGAAAGCTGAGCTGTCTTACGCGTTTCGGCTACAATTAGCCTTACTCATAGAGTCTCCAGGCACTATAGAATAAAAGTTCAATGCCTGCTCTATTTCTATATATATTTACATTCATAATACTGATGTTAGTAAGCGATTACCTTTGGTTAACTCCCCTATCTATATGCTTGCACTGGTGCTTTTTTTGACATTGTATTGTTTCAATCAAGTTTATTTCCCTTTCCATACCTGTCACTTTTGTAATAGTTTCTTAGTGTAACATATGAATGCACCTTATGCTAATTACGTTCAGCTGGGGCTTTGTTTTCCCGGCCACTAGGCTATTTAAGCCTGGTGTCTGTGCTCACAAAGTGTGTCTATGAGTAAGGCTAATTGTAGCCGAAACGCGTAAGACAGCTCAGCTTTCTTATTTTATGTTTATTATGTCTTAAACTTTTTAATCTGGCTTCCAATAAACATTGAACTTTTATTCTATAGTGCCTGGAGACTCGCCTGGTTTTTTGCATTTTTTGTTTTAATAATTATGCACACCTGATATAGGGTGTTGATGTCATTAGACCACACCCCTTCTCATTACAGAGATGCACATCACCTAATATGCTTAATTGGTAGTAGGCTTTCGAGCCTATACAGCTTGGAGTAAGACAACATGCATAAAGAGGATGATGTGGTCAAAATACTCATTTGCCTAATAATTCTGCACTCCCTGTATATATAAAGGTAAAAAGGCTTGCACTCACTGTATTTGCACATCAAAAAATCAGTGACGTTTCGGGGATCAATCACCCCTTCATCAGACCAAGTAAACAGTGAACATACCAAGTGTTTAAATCAGGTGTAAAACCCTCCCACCAATCAGAACAGGACAGCCCCCTGTTTCATCATGTGATACAAAGAATTCATCAAAATATTGACATCTCACAACCTCTGTGAATCTATTTATATAATAAAAGTGACATACCACCATGCATTTCAATCTCCATTCATTCAAAGGAGTTTTAGCTAAGCAAAACATTTGAAATATCTAGATATTATCCTCACATGAATTAAGACTAAATAAACTAAATGCTTGCAAACAATGTGATATATACAACCATGATGAGTGATTATATGAGAGCTGGAAGAGTGCGCTAACCTATGAACTGTGATAAAGATTATGTGTTAATATTGGGCATTTAGGGAGCAACTGGTGCCAAAAAATACTGGAAGAATAAAGTAATCTAATAATGGATGGCTGTGCATTGTAGCTTATGGCAGCTACACAGGGCCAATGTGCAACGCTTGCTGTTAAGGAGCAAATAATAACTAAACAAATTGGTAAAATGTATTAATCAAATAGTGACCAGCTGCAAGCCACAGCTACTCAAAGATACAACAGCCTTAATCTGAAACTTAGTATTACTAACAGGACCAAAGGGAAACACATCTAAGCCGCTGCATATCACCAACCCACCACCGTGTGTGTGTTGTGGGCGTGGTCTAAAAAACTGACCCAACCGATCGCACAACAGACCTCCTCTTGGAGGAGTGGTACTCAGCCAATGCCACACCATAGAGGATTAGTATAGGCAAGAGAACGATCCTAAATAAGTAAAAAAGAAAAGAAAAAAATTAAAACATTAATACAGCAAGGACCAAGTAGTACATGACACTTATTCATCCTGCTAGTGATAAGGTAGAACAGTCTTAATTGTGATCTCGTAACTCAGATGGGAGTGGTCTCAGTCACATTGTAGTAGGCCACATTGATGGTATAGCCAATCACAAGGTTTGTTTACATAAATTACGTATATCATCTGTATGCAGGAGTTTGTCAATCTGTCAGTTCTATTATGCAGGTCCTCGCTTGTTGGCATAATTACAGTGCAATCTAAAAATTGTGCTTGTTTGCATAATTTTGCAATCTAAAAATTGTGCTTGTTTGACTTTCTCCCAGAGAGGCTTGGGTTAATACTTTTAGGCAATTTATGTGAGCGTTTGTTTACTTTTCCCTCTCTCCCAAAGCTTCTATGGTGTGACATACTTTTAAAAGGTGGATTATCAGTTTTGCATCAACAACCATGAAAGTAAAATCATTCTTTGCAATAGTAATTAAGTTGAATCAGTGCTAAACATTCTTAAGGGAATACAAGAGGGCAGGCTACCCCAGTTTGCACATGTACAAACAGAGTTTGTGCTATATCTGAATATTAGTTTGTGATTGGTTAGGAGGGGTTCTTTTGTTCTGGGGGGAAAGGGAAATCGGTGAAAAGAATAAACATAAAATAATATACTCATTTGACAAGATAAAGCTGAAGTTTTCATTGCAAAATTACTCTTATATATGAAGGTTCGTAACCATGTAGTTTACAGTTTGTGTTTAATGTCCCTTTAAGTAAAGCAGGCATTGAAGAGTGCAGCAGAGAAAATTGTCTAGTTTACGAGTTACTTGAAGTGTTGCACATTTGCGATAAAGGGTATATCACAGTTCTTAACGCGCATCAGATGTTGCGCACATATTACAAGTTGAAAGTAAACACATTCATATGAGCCTATATTAAATTAATAAAGTGCATCAGGTTAGCGTGAATTCAGAGCTCTGGTTAACTGTTCTGCTTGTTTAAAAAGTTACACAAAACACCTCATATATACAGATAAGAGTTCATTTCATTTAAAGGTAGTGTGATGTGAAAAGCGCCTAAAAAAGGCTCAGTAACCTCAGCCTTTTTTAGGCGCTTTGCACATCACACTACTATTTACATTTTTCGTTTTGCCTGCTAGGAGGCCTTTGTACAAAGCTAGAGGTCACATCCCAGGTGCTTGGTCTAACTCTCACTTATTAATTTCATTTAAAGGGACAGTCTAAAGAAGAATTTTTATTGTTTTAAAAGATAGATAATCCCTTTATTACCCATTCCCTAGTTTTGCATAACCAACACAGTCATATTAATACACTTTTTAACTCTGTGATTATCTTGTATCAAAGCCTCTTCAAACTGCCCCCTTATTTCAGCTCTTTTGACAGATTTGCACTTTAACCAATCAGTGCTGACTCCAAGGTAACTCCACGTGCGTGAGCAAAGTGTTATCTATATGACAAACATGAACTAACACCCTCTAGAGGTGAAAAACTGTCAAAAATGCATTTAGATAAGAGGCGACCTTCAAGGTCTAAGAAATTAGCATATGAACCTCCTACATTTAGTGTTCAACTAAGAATACCAAGAGAACAAAGCAAAATTGGTGATAAAAGTAGATTGGAAAGTTGCCCTAACTGAAAACATGCCCTAACTGAATCATGAAAGTTTATTTTGGACTAGACTGTTCCTTTAAAGCCAATGATTTCAGTATATGTCCTTGCCTCTTAAAGGGACACTGTACCCAAAAAATTTCTTCCGTGATTCAGATTGAGCATGAAATTTTAAGCAACTTTCTAATTTACTCCTATTATCAAATTTTCTTCATTCTCTTGGTATCGTTATTTGAAATGCAAGAATGTAAGTTTAGATGCCGGCCCATTTTTGGTGAACAACCTGGGTTGTCCTTGCTGATTGATGGATAAATTCATCCACCAATAAAAAAGTGCGGTCCAGAGTACTGAAACCAAAAAAAAGCTTAGATGCCTTCTTTTTCAAATAATGATAGCAAGAGAACGAAGAAAAATTGATAATAGGAGTAAATTAGAAAGTTGCTTAAAATTGCATGCTCTATCTGAATTACAAAAAAAAATTTGGGTTCAGTGTCCCTTTAAAAAACAAACAAAAAAACACTGAATGCACATGGGAACTTGCAAATTAGAAGGTGGCTCCCATGACCTCTACTTAGACTCATACATGTCAGAACAGGCATTGGAATCAAGGTCAGACATTACCTCAAACTCCTCTACACCATACAGCTGATCAAGAGTGGAAAAGTAATAAGAATTAAAATACAAAAAGGTGCTAGGCACAAAAAGTTTAAGCAAGGAAGCATGAAAAACTGGAGGATTGGCGGAAAGGAAACTTTTAAAAAGGCATTGGTGAAATTTAGGGATTCTGCATTTGTTTGTTAAATCTATCAGTTTTTAAAACTAGGCATAGGTAACATTTTGGGAATATAGTCACAAACAGTGGCATTCGTTATGTTTTGCCACCGGAAATATCAGTGTGAAAGTGCAACATACAAAGATCTAGATTTGCCCAGATCTTTGTGTGTTGCTATTTTATACGTATACATCTGGTGCAGAAATGAGCCGAATGCCGCTGCTATAGGCATATTTGGCATTTGTTTAGCAAATTAATGCTAAATCCACAGATTTAACTTATGCCTAGTTTTATTGCAAGAGGAATAATCTGAGTCTATTGTAATAGGACAAAAAAGTCTGTCACAAATGCTAACGAAACTACCTCGTTCATGTTTACCCTCCCTATTCCTGGCCACTAGTCGGCATCACATGAAGGGATTCCTTAAACGGGAGTGACTGTGTCCAAAGTATACTCAGAAACAACAAGGGCCGGCAGTGCAGAAATCAAGCTGTGGGCATGGCAAGGTTGTTAAAGGACCAGTCAACACTGTAGATTTGCATAATCAACAAATGCAAGATAACAAGACAATGCAATAGCACTTAGTCTGAACTTCAAATGAGTAGTAGATTTTTTTTCTTACAATTTTAAAAGTTATGTCTATTTCCACTCCCCCTGTACCATGTGACAGCCATCAGCCAATTACAAATGCATACACGTACCATGTGACAGCCATCAGCCATTCACAAATGCATACCCGCTTATTCTTGCACATGCTCAGTGGGAGCTGGTGACTCAAAAATTTAAATATAAAAAGACTGTGCACATTTTGTTAATGGAAGTAAATTGGAAAGTTATCTAAAATGTCATGCTCTATCTGAATAATGAAAGTTTAATTTTGATTGAGTGTCCCTTTAAGCAATCAGATGTCAGAGCTGGCAGCTGGCAAGACAAAGTCGTTAAATAATCTCAGGTCCGAGCAAGCAGCTGGCAAGTCTAAGTTGTAAACAATCCCATGCCTGGGCAGGCAGCTGGCAAGGCAAGCTCATTACACATTTCAAGGACAGGGTAGGCCAATGTGCAAACAGACTAAGAACAATGAATAAGCACTAGGTTGCTGGAAACTGGAAAAGGTCAAGGAGCGTGGCTAGCAATAAGATACTTTAGACTAGATTATCTATAGTTCATTTTGAATGGCATGGCTTTATTCAGTTAGTGACGCTGGTCTTGGAACTATTGAAAGTGGGCTGTCCCCCGCTGTTATGAAGAACAGCAAAACTGTTTTCATTGTAAAGTATAGGGCTCATAATTTTATATGTTTACAGTGGCTAGACTTTTTAATGTTTTTTTTTTCCATGAATGCTTCTTTATGAATTCAATGATCCTTACAAAAGGTATCTAAATGTAATATTACTTATGCCTACGTAATGCACATTACGCCTATTTTAATGTAATCACAATCTATTGTGCTCATTTTTTATTGAATCTGAAGTTAAAAAACATATAATATGTAAGACCAAATATAATTTTAATTTGTTATCATTTGTATATATAGGAATATGGCTACACCTAACTGATGAGGCCCAATGAAGGAACAAACGATCACCTGGGGTTGCCATGTTCCTTGTTCAGAGAGGAATTGCCTGGTATTTTTGCCGATGGACTGACTGTAATAGACAGGATCAGACTGATATACTACAGGACAGCTCTACTCTGTGAAAAGCAATACTGGGCTAAAAAGAAGCTGCATCCAGGTGGTAAATCATCATAGAGCAGGCTAACAATGTTATTGAGCTGGTTGTTCGTTCATGTGCGTGCACTTATATATATTGAATTTCCAAAAGACAAAGATTAATTAGGTGCTATAAAATTGTACTTCTGTAATAGCTATCATATTCCAGATGTTATTGTATACCCATGATGCTATCTGTGCACTATCTCATGAGCTTGACATTTATGTAAATCGAAAAGAGTAGCATTCAATAAATGTACATTTTAAAATCATATCTTTATTATTTGCATTTCCTGGAAGTGCATCTGACTTGTACATATTAGTTAGTAACCCCCCCCCCCTAAAGAAAACAAAAAAAACCCCCTAATTCTCAATATTATCACAGGTGATGTTGAATATCCAAGTTAAAACTGGTTGATTAAACCTCTGTGAAATCCAACAGCAAGAGCCATAATTGAAACATTTTTTGGAATTCTTAAAAGCTGTATTACATTTCTTAATAAAACAGGTGTATACCCTAAAATAAGCTACTGACATAACATTGTTAATGATTGCTTTGCACTCCATAATGTGGCTATTCAAAATAACTTTGAATAGACAATGCTAATGTGCTTACTGATAAAAATATTAATTATTATTATAAACTAATGTCACTTTTAATGTAAGAAACCATTATTAACAATTTCTTCTAAGTTGACAATGTTTGTGTTCTATTTAATAACATTTTACACAAACCTATTAACCTCTGTGTAAATTTTACTTTTATAATTTATTAATTTAAAAGCCCAATTTAATAATAGAAATGCCTAAAGTTATTAAGAGTCTATAATTAATTTTGAATAAGCATAATTATGAGAAATTAGTTATGCAATTTCCAAAACTGAACGTATCCCAAAAAACTGCATATTTCATTAACCAACTAATTAAAAAAAAAATGATGTAGAGCAACTTACTTAATTAACATTCAACAAGATTACAAGTTTTGCGCTATACTGGGTGCGTAAATAACGCAAAAAAATAGCGGTATCGCACTTTCCATAGCGCTACCATTACAAGTTACAGAAAAACCATCTTTTGTTGTGCAGTATGGTGCGATAAGCTCCATACCGCACAAAACCGAAGGCCTGACATTTTCTGCTTGTGCACGCTTTTCCCCAAAGACATTAATGGAGAGAAAGTGTTAGAAAAAAACTTACACCTGCGATCGCGGAATGGCGATCACCGTAACGCTACCCCATTGATGTATATGGGGAAAAGAAAGCTATGTTAAAACCTAACACCCTAACATAAACCCCTAGACTAAACACCCCTAATCTGCCGCCCCCTGACATTGCCAACACTAAATACATTTTTTAACCCCTAATCTGTCGCCCCTGACATCGCCGACATTAAATAAAATGATTAAGCCCTAATCTGCAGCCCCTGACATCACTGACACTAAATAAACCTATTAGCCCCCAAACCGCCAGCCCCCCACATCCCTACTAATAAAATAAACCTATTAACCCCTAAACCGCCAGCCCCCCATATTGCTACTACTATAATAAACCTATTAACCCCTAAACCGATGGCCCTTACATTGCAACTACTAAACTAAACCTATTAACCCCTAAACCGCCGGCCACCCACATCGCAACTCACTAAATAAAACTATTACTATTACATTACATTACATTACTATTTTAAAACAATAAAATTAACGGTATAAAAACAAAAAACTAAATTACAAATTTAAAAAATCCTAACACTAAGGAAAAAATATAAAAAAAAAAACATTACAAAAAAATAAAAACTCTAAAATTACGAAAAATAAAAAACTATAAGATTACATAAAATAATAAACAAAATTATCCAAGACAATAAAAATTACACCTAATCTAATACCCCTATAGTTTTCAAATCAGCCAAATCAGCCAATAGGATGAGAGCTACTGAAATCCTACTGGATGTTCAAATCAGCTGCCA
This sequence comes from Bombina bombina, assembly GCF_027579735.1. Lineage (NCBI taxonomy): Eukaryota > Metazoa > Chordata > Amphibia > Anura > Bombinatoridae > Bombina > Bombina bombina. The sequence goes on along the minus strand of NC_069500.1, from coordinate 263,982,022 downwards.
GTACCTAAGATGGCAGACACTAGTTAGATGAGGGAGGTTATGAGAGCTGTTTGGGAGAGATCAGGGAGGTTGGAGGGTAAGGGGTGATACTACACTGCAGAAAATATTAAAAAATATTTTAAAATATTTAAAAAAAAAAAGAAAATTGCCTAATATGGTGGTGACCAGTTGGGGTGAGGGAGGGAAGAGAGCTGTTTAGGAGGAATCAGGTAGGGATCAGGGAGTGGGAAGTGTCAGGTGGGAGGGTAATCTCTACACTAAAGCTAAAATTAACCTTATAAGCTACCTGATTAACCCCATTTACTGCTGGGAATAATAGAAGTGTGGTGCTATATTACCTCACAATGGGCCAGATTACAAGTGGCGCTCTAACTGTTTCATGCAAGCGTTATCGGGTTTATCACGGATGTTTGCGCGCGTCTTAAAGAGTGCTCATATTATAAGTTAAAAGTAAATGCAAACGCATAAGGGCAATCACAATTTACAATAGTATGATTACCGCGACCTCAGAGCTCTGGTTAACTGTTTTGTGAAACAAAAAAGTGTCACAAAGCACATAAAAAATACATTTAAAAGTACAATTACACGCATAATAACATTACCTAATAAAAATGATTTAAATAAATATTGCACAAAAAAGTTATAAGGACTCAAAGATATGAGGTCTCAGGTATTAGAAAATAAAGACATGAAAAGGGATTTAACATACATATACATATTTAGACATGTGCATGTATGTATCTCTATGTATTATATGTATATATATATATATATATATATATATATATATATATATATATATATATATATATATATATATATATAGTAGAAAATCATCAAAGGATGCACTTGCCAGGATTTAAAAATAAGTCACCTTTATTCCATGTGACATTTCGGGGTTTCAACCCTTCCTCAGACAGAGAAAATTGTAACAGAACAAGTACTCAGCCCATTTTTGTGACCTTTATACCCTGTAAACAGCCGAACACCGTGCAGCACACTGTAGAGAGACACACCACTAGGTCTGACATCATCCACCTGTGACATGGCCCTCAGCCGCACTTACATAAAATAGTGACAATATATATACATATGTATGTGACAAACAAACCCATAATGTTAAGGATAAGGATAACAGATGCCAGTAGTAGCGCCACATAATACATCTCATCACTTGTATATCTAAACATATCCAGACCGAAGTTCCGGTAGCTAAACATCACCTGTCTAGTTTCCATAGAAACGGATATACAACACTAAACTATCCAGGTTAACAAACAACAATCATGATCCCTGTATTGACAGAAGTGCTAGTTACTATGCCTCTGTTAGCTCCTAAAACTCACTGCAATCCTCGCTTGAAATTACCAGGAATACATAAGATAATAAACATTGTCTGATAGTACTAATGTTTACAGATCTTTTGGCCAATCCAGTGAGACATTCTGATACCGTGGTGTAGCATCCTGAATAAATGCTCCTTGGACCTGATTTTGTTGGTGGTAAAGGAAGTAGGTCGCCGAATAGAGGAGACTAAGGTGGAAATCTCCAAATATGCAAATAACCACTTACCAAAATTACAGGCTGACACCATGGAAGACTGTATAAAGAAATTGGAAGAGCAAGTGAAACAATATGAAAAACAACTGGTGGATTTTAAAAAACAGAAACTGGAGGTGGTTACCAATGACTACAGGGACAAGAGTATGTATTTATGGTTGACACCTAGGTCTGAACGATGGAGGGAAGGTAATGCCCAGGGACGCCCTAGAAGATTTTGGTATCATAAACCTAAGAACCTTCAAACTGCTAACAGTTCAGGTTAAGAATCAGAGGGTGAGACTGCTAAAAACCTCCCTGAACAGAGAACAATTATGACTCTCTCAAAAAATGGAGTAAGCCAAGACCACAGTAGGGGCTGAGGATATTTTGGATAACTTAAGTGACTATCCTTTATCAGAGATTGAAAGTTCCATTTTAATTGTATATAGACACTAAGAAATTCCAAAGACAACTACGGCTGAGGGAATTTTTCCCTACAAAACAAGAGGACGTAAATCAATTGAGAAAAAAGTCTGCATTTAATCCCCCCAAGCAATAATGCGAGTATAAAGACCTACTCCAGACTGGTGTACAATGATATGGTTAACTCGACTAAGACTAATAAGGATGTTACACATGTTACACACAATAATCTGTCCCAAAATGAGAGGGTGGCCTTGAGAACTATGGTCAAACTAGATTCAACTATAATCTGCCAGGTGTATAAGGGTGGTGCTATAGTGCTACAAAATTATAGTGACTACCATAAGGAAATATTGGGACAATTAAAAGATCTGGGCACATATGTCCCGCTTACTGGTAATCCTACGTTGGCATATAAAAACAGATTAATATATTGCACTGATACATCTTGAACAATTAATCGATGACAAGACCAAAGAATGTCTTTAGACAAAGCATCCTAGAATGCCAATTTTTTTATACACTACCCAAGAGCCACAAAAGTCTTGTTGCTCCACCAGACAGGCCAATTGTTTCAGCAACTGGGTCTCTACTACAGCCATTGGGAGTATTTGTGGATACTTTTTTTGCAACCAATAGTCAGAAACATGGCTTTGTTTTTGCTTGATTCCCCCACGCTTTTGAAGAAGATTGAAGAAGAGAATTTCACTATGGAAGATAAAGACTTACTAGTCACAATAGATGTGACTAGTTTGTTTACTGTTATTCCTCATCAGGAAGGCATACAGGCTGTGGCGAGATAACTATCGAAAAATAGCCCTATGTGGGCCTACCAACTGAAGTGTTGCTACAACTTTTGGAATTTTTTCTTACTACCAATTATTTCAAGTTTGAAAAGAGGATTTACCTACAGAAAATTGGCATGGCAATGGGGTCCAATGTGGCCCCATCCTATGCCAGCCTGCTCATGGCTGAATTTGAGACAGTAGGTACCCATCTCTTCTAGAACCAGAGAATTAAGTTCTTCAAAAGGTACATTGATGACCTGTTCCTCATTTGGAGGGGCACTAGGGCACAACTGGACTTCTAGCTGCATGAATCCAGCCTTGAAGTTTAAAGTAAAAGCTAACCATTCAAAAGTACACTTCTTCAATCTGTGCCTCTTCAAAGAAGGGGGGCAACTCAAATCCACTTTATTTAGAAAAGAAACGGGCCGCAATTCTCTTTTAACCTATACAAACTGTCATGAACTAAAGGCAGGACAGGGTTAGGATGAGCCAGAACTGGAGCAGCAGCAAAGGCAGTCTTAAGACTATCAAAGGCCTTAATGGGAGTAGGTGACCAATGGAGTGGCTCATTCTCTTTACGGGTCATGTCTGTGATAGGTTTGACCAAGGAACAAAAGTTTTTAATAAACTTTCTATAGTAATTGGCAAACCCCAAAAAACGTTGAATAGACCGAAGACCAACTGGGCGAGGCCACTGCAGAACTGCAGATAACTTGTCAGGATCTATGGAGAACCCTGCAACAGAGATAACATAACCTAGGAAGGTTACTTGAGTCTGATGGAACTCACATTTCTCGAGTTTACAAAACAGGCCATTCTCACGTAGTCTCTGAAGAGCCCGTGTAACATCAGAAAGAGTGTATGAGGATGTCGTCTAAGAACACCACAACACACTGTTGGACGTAGGACATCATTAATAAATTCCTGGAAAACAGCAGGAGCATTACATAGGCCAAAGGGCATTACAAGATACTCATAATGCCCGCTCCTGGTGTTAAATGCTGTTTTCCATTCGTTGCCCTCCTTGATCCTAACAAGATTGTACGCTCCTCTCAAATCAAGTTTAGTAAAGACCGTAGCTCCCTTGAGGCGGTCAAAGAGTTCCGTAATGAGCGGAATAGGGTAAGCATTCTTAATGGTAATACGATTAAGACCCCTATAATCGATAAATGGTCTTAACTCGCCACCCTTTTTCTTCACAAAGAAGAAGCCAGCCCCTGCAGGAGAGCAGGATTTGCAGATGATCCCCCGCGACAGAGCATCGGCAACATACTCCTCCATAGCACAATTCTCCGCAACAGACAGAGGGTAAACCTGGCCCCGAGTAGGAATGGCTCCGGGTTGCAGGTCTATGGCACAATCGTAAGACCGGTGAGGAGGCAACGTACCAGCATGCACCTTGTCAAAAACGTCTAGGAACTCTTGGTACTCCTCTGGCAATTGAGATACCGAGGACGTGCACAAGACTTTAATTGGTTTCCGAAGACAAGTGGAAATACATTGCGGAGATCACAACAAAATTTCAGACCTGCGCCAGTCGAGACTGGGATTGTGCTTTTGGAGCTAGGGATACTCCAGAATAAACAGAAAATGCAGAGAGTTTATCACCTGGAACTGGAGGGTTTCAAAATGGAGAGCCCCAACAGCCATGGCTAACGGAGCAGTTTCGTGAGTAACGAGTGCGGGCTGAAGGGGCCTACCATCAATGGTCTTAATAGCAAGTGGAACGGACCGAGGCAAAACAGGAATGGAATGCTTTGATAGAAAAGCACTGTCAATGAAATAGCCCACAGCACCGGAGTCAACAAGAGCCTGGGTGACTATGGAGGAGTCCACCCAGGAAAGGACAACCGTGACCAAAGGATTTTCCTTTAGCGGTTCCGGGGACGAGGATGAACCACCCAAGGTCTGCCCCAGACAGGACCTTAGGTGTGAGCGTTTCCCGGCCGTGTAGGACAAGACTTCAAAAGGTGGCCCTGTAACCCACAATAGAGGCAGAGCCCCTCCCTCCTCCTAAAGGCCCTCTCCGCCACGGAGAGATGCGTGAATCCCAACTGCATCGGCTCAGCAGTACCTGGTGACTCTGGACAAGGAGGCATGGGAGGAGAGGGAGGCATGGGTGGGAACGAACACATAGGAGACAACGGAACAGGAGGCTTCCGCAAGCGCTCCTTGAAAGAGGACCTCTCACTTAGTCTAATATCAATTAGGAGAAAAAAAGACACCTATGCCTCGAGATCTTCTGGTAAATCTCTGGCAGCAACTTCATCTTTAATCGCATCAGAGAGACCATGAAAGAAGGCGGCAACATCAGAATTCATTGTTCCAACCTGTCGTATACCTCAGTCTTAGGGCTGTCACTAAATGAGTTTTTTTTTTTTTTTTAATATAATTTTTTATTGAGGTTTTATAGTACATACAACAAAAAAATAAGCAAACTTCGCCTCATAATGTCAGCAGTAAACATGTCAAAATATACAGAACAATAACAGTTGCAAGACAATGTAAATATATAGTAAGAGCGAAGCTAACCAAACCTCTATTTTATATTTTTTCCATCTTAATTTGGCAGACTAATTATCAGGCCACTCATGGGCCATGTCAATTGTGAACAATAAATCGATATGATAGTCTGAAGGATAGCCACTTTTGGGCTATATGTTAGCTGTGGGGGAGCAGGGGGCAAAACAGCGGGTAAGCACCGCTCAGAGAATGGAAGAAGGGGAGATAAAGGGGGGGGGAAGTGGGGAACGGAGATATTCAAAATGGATCAGCTGAATGTTGTGGAGACTAGTAATATAGTGCCTATGACACTACAAAAAGCCATATCATAATATGCTACGGTAGCTGATATATAAACATATAAATATACTTTGTAATAGGGAACAGCTCTAAGTACTTTATGGTACAAGTTGAACTGTTTTCTGTAAATTGAATAAGAGTAACTCTTGAACTTGTTATGCGAGAGGGGGAATATTAGGGGGTATGGAATATATAGGACTTCTGAATGAGCTCCTCTCCGGGGGAAGTGCCAGCTATAGGCAATGTGGGAAAAAGGAATGTGGGTATGACCCGCAGGTAACAAGCACCTGTGGGAAAGGGAAGAGAGGAGCTCAACAGGAACAGGAAATTTATGCTACCAATAAATTCTATACAGGGGGCATGCCCTTATTAGCATAAAACATATACGGATAACCAACAGTATAATACTAACAGGCTTCTAATGAAAATTAAAGCAAATTTTAGAGAACCCCAGCCGGTGCACAAAAGTGCCATGTACAGATATGGTTATGAGTCTAACACATTAGTGGGGTTTGTGACAATATGCAAAGGTAATAATCTTAAAGACTCCTTGAAATATATCGTTCATCCCATATAGAACTTAGTAAGGTATTTCGTTTCAAATTGGTATGCAAACACTATAAAACAGAAGACAACAGTCCCAATATGTACACTTAACTTGAGAAATACAGAAACTGTGACTTGAATTAGTAACAACATAGCAATAAAAGAAAAATAAGGTGAGTGTATTCACATAATATAAGCTAAGTAGATGTAAGCCAGAAACAGCTCAGAGTTGAAATAGAAAACACTATGTAACATAGGGTGCAAACACATTGATTGAAGGCAGCTCTATATCTATGTCTGGGGGTGGGAGCTATTGCCAGCTTGATTCATAGAGGAAATATTAACAGGTAATCTGGCAGCAAACTAGCCATGACTTCCAGAAAGTATCATATTACTGCTTGGTTCCTACAGTTAGCAAGGGCTGGCAGGAAGACTCAGGACTTTATCTCAATAAAGTAGAGGGTGTGAACCTAAAGCAAAGAGCTGTATGACAGTGTGAGGTAATCATTAAACATTATGCAGAAGAAACAGAGTGCGCTGCAAACAGCTCTACCTATTTTCTATTCGGAAATAAATTAAATTATAAATGCAGTATTACCATATAGTAAAGTATAACTACTAAAAAATTTTTAATAAATTCAATGTATACTTTATTTTCACAATATATATTAAAACACTTTAAAATATTATAAGGTGCACCTTATAGTTAATAATATCTTAATAAGCTGCTTTTTGTTTAACACAACTTAATATCCCAAATGCTTAGGGGCGAACATAGACACGGTTCTATTAGACCGCAAATATATCTGCAACAATGTTCCTTTTATGTATTCGAAAAAACTTTTTCTTCTTGTAACCATATGTTAACACAATAAATACGTTGTCGTCTTTATGTTGCTATTTTTAGTCTTTTCAGTCCCCAAATAGATCTTTCTTATTGCTGTATGTTTTATACATTGGGTGATTAGCAGTCGTTGGTTAAAACAGTATTCATAACAGACAATCCCTTGTATCCTCTATATGCGTGGGTTAAAATGTCCCAAAATAAAAACTGATAGTCACTCACCAGAATCCGAAAGGTTTTTTATTTCTTTTACCTTTCCCCGACACTGCTATTCCTTCTATTGCAGCGCTGTTAGTGTCTCCAAACTAGCCGTTTCCTCGGCTGTGACGTGTGTGTCACGTGATTACTCCGCTGCTCCAATAGCCAGGTCGGGTTACCGGTGGCAGTTTTTTTAAAATTCCGTAATGTAATTCCTCAAAGGTATCGATATCTTTCAAGGGTGTGTAGTAGTAAGGTCTCTAGAGGTTTTTCTTGGTTCCTTAATCACCCGTGGTACTTGCACGATTGGGCTGCTGTGTATAGGGATAACAATTCCGTTATAAAAGCTGGCCAGCTGAACGGACACGATCCTCACTCATCTACGCGTTTCAGCTTAATGCTTTTTTCAAGATGAGTCCTCACGTATGTTGAGGGACAGAATTAGAGAACATATCCTGTAAAGGAGCTTTAAGATTAGATTCCGGGCGCAGTCTCTTATTGATCCAATTTTTAACTGTAATTCATTTTAAAGCAATAAATGTAGCTAATTTATAGCCTTAGTCAGAACTAAGGCTATAAATTAGCTACATTTATTGCTTTAAAATGAATTACAGTTAAAAATTGGATCAATAAGAGACTGCGCCCGGAATCTAATCTTAAAGCTCCTTTACAGGATATGTTCTCTAATTCTGTCCCTCAACATACGTGAGGACTCATCTTGAAAAAAGCATTAAGCTGAAACGCGTAGATGAGTGAGGATCGTGTCCGTTCAGCTGGCCAGCTTTTATAACGGAATTGTTATCCCTATACACAGCAGCCCAATCGTGCAAGTACCACGGGTGATTAAGGAACCAAGAAAAACCTCTAGAGACCTTACTACTACACACCCTTGAAAGATATCGATACCTTTGAGGAATTACATTACGGAATTTTAAAAAAACTGCCACCGGTAACCCGACCTGGCTATTGGAGCAGCGGAGTAATCACGTGACACACACGTCACAGCCGAGGAAACGGCTAGTTTGGAGACACTAACAGCGCTGCAATAGAAGGAATAGCAGTGTCGGGGAAAGGTAAAAGAAATAAAAAACCTTTCGGATTCTGGTGAGTGACTATCAGTTTTTATTTTGGGACATTTTAACCCACGCATATAGAGGATACAAGGGATTGTCTGTTATGAATACTGTTTTAACCAACGACTGCTAATCACCCAATGTATAAAACATACAGCAATAAGAAAGATCTATTTGGGGACTGAAAAGACTAAAAATAGCAACATAAAGACGACAACGTATTTATTGTGTTAACATATGGTTACAAGAAGAAAAAGTTTTTTCGAATACATAAAAGGAACATTGTTGCAGATATATTTGCGGTCTAATAGAACCGTGTCTATGTTCGCCCCTAAGCATTTGGGATATTAAGTTGTGTTAAACAAAAAGCAGCTTATTAAGATATTATTAACTATAAGGTGCACCTTATAATATTTTAAAGTGTTTTAATATATATTGTGAAAATAAAGTATACATTGAATTTATTAAAAATTTTTTAGTAGTTATACTTTACTATATGGTAATACTGCATTTATAATTTAATTTATTTCCGAATAGAAAATAGGTAGAGCTGTTTGCAGCGCACTCTGTTTCTTCTGCATTATATTTATATTTGGTGTGGGTTTTTGGGAAACCACACAGTATAGAGTTGCTTTATTCTACCACCAAGGGTTTACTTTTCCTGTTGTTTTCAATCATTAAACATTAACATGCCTAAAATAGTTATATTTTAGTTAAGTGGTATGTAGAGTGGTGATAACTGGAGTAACTTTACAGCCCAAAAAATATATATAAAATCAGGACTATGCATTCCTATATAGATATATATATATATATATGCATACTAAGCTAAGTAAATGCTATTGTTATTGGAGGATGAAAATATTAAAAGGGAAAAAGCAAATATATTAAATTCAAGCTTTAATTCTATTGACTTATCCTCAGACAGCGTTGTAGGCTTATTTAACGATTAATCAGCTACTAAGCGCTAAGTGGAAGAGGGAACAGAGCCCCTGGGAGATTAAGTAACCATAACCAGTGCCTAACAGACTTCACATCAGACAGTTTGTACATGTCGTCATTGACTATAGTCTGTGGGTATGGGGATTAGCTTAACACTCTAAAAAAGATATAAATGATGTTTGCAGCCATCTTGAGGAAAGAAAAAAAAAAGAAAAAAAAACCCACACAAATCGAGCATTGTATCCTCTCATGGGTACTGCATATTCAATTAATGTATAGCATGTAAATGAATCTGAAGAAATATACAGTAACATTAAACAATACTTAAGTGATTAGCCTGTAGCTACTATAGATGAAGAGCAAATCATTTATATGACCATCAGGGCTGCTGACTAATTAACATATCGTCACGGTGAGAGGTGTTACAGTCACTGTAAGTCCATATATATAGAAAGCCCTGTGAAGCTATAAGGCTTTGCTATATATGAGGCATAGTAGAATAAGTTTATCCAATACCCAGTCTATAAGAGGTAGTTTTAACTAAATTAAGAGATGGGGGCTCCGCATCTGAATCAAAGCAACCAAAATTGTAACATCCGCTGACAGATCTAATAAGCACAATAGACCAGGTCAGCACTGCATCATACCAGAGAGATCAGGGACTGTTATGCTCATTTTTGGTTTAGAGCCATGCCCAGAGCCACCCTGCAAGTGATTCTGAACCTGCATACTTGGTCCCCCAGCAAAAGAGGCCTCCCTCACTGCGGGGCATACATGATCACTCGCAGCAGCCTCTGTCGCATTGTATTGTGTGTACAGGATCAGCGTACACTGTGGATCTAGGTTTTCCCCTTCGTACTCATCTGCCAGATAGCCAGCTCTGTTTCCTTCAGTTGAACGCTCCTGAGTGCCGTCTAGAGCCGGGGCCTCCCAGCAGACCCCAGGTGTTGTAGTACTGATCTCAGGGATAATTGAGGAAAAAGAGTACCTTATTTCTTCAGCAAGCTCCTCTGCATGTCGATCTAGCCGATCTGCAATGTCTCTGAGTAAGACCTGTAGTTCGAGCTTCATGCCGCAGCTGTTGAAGGATTATTTTTCTTAGCAAAAGCACGTACACCTATGGCATATCCAGGACACACTTGTTGAAGGCAGCCTGTCAGTAAGCTAGGTTAGGTTTGGCTCGTTCTGTATCCTGCTGTCAGCACTTCACCGATCCATGGATTGAACACCTCTATGCAGTATTGATCACAAATTGAATGCACACCATACTACTCGTGCAACTCTGAGAGAGAGCAAAATAAACAAAGATGGCCGCTGTAGCATGGCTCTCGTGTCAGGCCTCTCTAATTGCTTCAGATATTAGCCTCCGCTATGTAGTCAGCAAAGATCAAAGTTCATGAAGGTTAAGCTTTGGAGTAATTAATACACCAGCTAGATAAGTTTGCGGAGCCGAGAGGTCATATAAACCATAGTAAGTAAAGCTCTGTAACTGGAGCTGCAGAAAGATGCGACCACTCGGCTCCTAAGCTCGCTCCACCCCCCCCCCCCCCAACAAAATGAGTTTTTAGCAACAGATGCATATGTATGATTATCGCAAAAGAGAATAGAGAGATACTGTAAGAATTATTCTTAATATGACTATTA